>NC_092738.1:37646638-37848915 GCF_047496885.1 Scyliorhinus torazame
GTTCTTTCAGGGAGGGGAGGGAGGGGGAAGAGGGGGGGAGGGAGGGGGGAAGGGGGTGGGGGGGAAGAGGGAGGGGGGAAGGGGGTGGGGGGGAAGAGGGGGGGAGAAGGGGGTGGGGGGGGAGGGGGGAGGGGGCAGAGGGGTGGGGGGGAAGGGAGGGGGAGAAGGGGGTGGGGGGAGGGGGTAAGGGAGGGGGTAAGGGAGAGGGGGGAGGGGGCAGAGGGGTGGGGGGGAAGGGAGGGGGAGAAGGGGGTGGGGGGGAGGGGGTAAGGGAGAGGGGGGAGGGGGCAGAGGGGTGGGGGGAAGGGGGTGGGGGGGAGGGGGTAAGGGAGGGGGTAAGGGAGAGGGGGGAGGGGGCAGAGGGGTGGGGGGAAGGGAGGGGGAGAAGGGGGTGGGGGGGAGGGGGTAAGGGAGAGGGGGGAGGGGGCAGAGGGGTGGGGGGAAGGGAGGGGGAAAGGGGGAGGGGGCGGGGAGAGAGGGGAAGGGGGAGGGGCGGGGAGAGAGGGGAAGGGGGAGGGGCGGGGGGAAGAGGGGGGAGGGTGAGAGGGGGGGGAGGGGGGGAAGAGAGGGGAAGGGGGAAGGGGGCGAAGGGGGCGGAGGGGGAGAGGGGGAGGGGTGGGGGAGGGGTGGGGGAGTGATGCTCCATCACTGTTGCTCAGAGATTAACCGGTTTCCAGTTAATGGCGGCTCGGAGTGTGCGCGCTGCCGTCAGTTAAAGGCCTGGCATGACGTCAGAAGCTGTGGCAGCCAATGGGAACGCAAAGCCTTTGTGCGCACCGCCAATGAGCGGGCGGGTGATGACGCAGTTGGAGGTTGTGGACCAGTCTGGGCTGGAGCCGGGGGCAGCGGGGCAGGGTACTGGGGTCTGGGGCACAGCTTGTGAGCGGCAGCCTCCAGAGTGGGTAAGCTGGGCACCTCATCACTGTCTTCCAATCTAAATCCATATTACAATTGTTCAGCCCCTGTTATATTGATGATCTATATCAAACTCATTTCTTTCCATCCATTCCCCTCTTCCACCTACTTGGTCCTCGCCATTTTCTTCTGATTTAATTCACTCAATCCCCCCATCTCCCTCCCAAGTGTGACTGAACAAAGCAGAGGCACCTCTTCAATCTATGGCCATCTTCACTTGCTGTCCACACAACCCAAATACTCATAACATCTAAATAGTGTGGATTCTGGATTCAAAACAGAAAATGTTAAAAACTCTTCACAACAAAAAGTCATATCGGACCGTAAGTTAACTCCATCTCTCCCCATGTGGAGGCTGTCTGTCCTGCTGAGATTTTCCTGTATTTTCTACTTTTATTACATTGATCAAATTTGAATTCAGTATAACATTCATTTTTTTCCCTCTACACATCTCTTTGAATTGCTGAAAATAAAGACATGAAGCTTTTTGTCTCACATATGTCAAGTAGCTTCGCAGTCCTGGTCACTGCAAGCGAATGACATGAATCTTTTCAGCAATATTCAACTTTTCTTTGACCATATCCCCTGCCAAATTCATTTTGATGTGTCTTTCAAAATTCGAATTTAAAGAATTTATCAGGTTAATATGAGAAAAGACAGCCACCTACTCCTGCCCACTTGAACTCCCTATATCATTTAGCCAGGATAGCTCCTCTAACACTGTTTAAAACATACAGACTCTGCAAGATAAGTTTCACTAATAATGCATCTTCCAGAAGTGATTCTACACCAAGTCTGTATCATGTGGGGGAGATGGCTGCAAGGTTTTCATGTCTAGGAAATGAAGGAGTGGCCTTAAAAACGGTGCTGAAAGGTTGGGTGCAGCATTCACCTGGGACCAGGCTTCCAATTTCACACAGGCACAGGAGTAGGTAATTCAACTCCTTGAGACTGTGTTCCACCATTCAGATAGATTTCTCCTGATTTCTTTCTCCACTCTGCGTGTCCATCTTTTGATCTATATCTCTTCATCCTGCCTAATAGCAATCAAAATATGTTAAGTCTCCAAAGGTCACAGGATGTCTGAATCAGGAAACCATTGATCTGTTCCAACTATTTTGATCAACTTGTAACTGCAGAAAATGAAGCCTTGTTCAGAAAGCTACTGAGCAGAATATCACTGGTTCTAGACTCGAAAGGCATCATCCTGTTTAACTATCCTTTGGCCCACAGACCAGCAGCGCACTCACGCCCGTGGATTTCCCAACGGTGTGGGGGTGCCCACAATGCTGGGACGGAGAATCCCACTGCCGCACTGGAAACCGGGTGCGGCGGGACGGAGAATCCCGCCCCATGATAATAACAAGTGCACCTGGTTTAAGAAATGAATAACGGCAATGCCTCTCTTTCTGTCTCTCCGACCGTGTGCTGCTGTGGATTAAGATTGTTTTCTCTTGACTTCCGGTGACGGCGGGCGGGAGGCGGCCGCACAATGGAGAGCCCCCGCTCGGGAACGGCAATTTCGGGGCTTTAAGCCCGGTCCCAGGGTCCGCGGAGGCGGCAGAAGAAGGAAGAAGGCACGGAGGAGGCACAGTGAAGACACAGGAGGAAAAAACCCTAAAGAAAAATGTCGAGGGTGAGCAAAAAAACGGCCGAAAAAAACCCAGCTGGAGGTCTGTCGGGGAGTGGAAAGGTCACCGCGGGGTCACAAGGGAAAATGTAGGCTGGAGCACCAGGGGAGGCCGCACTGCTTACGGCTGAAGACATAACTAAGGTGATGGCTGCGGAATTTGAAAAGCAGTTGGCGCAGATTGAGAAATGCATGGAGACGGTGAGGAAGGAGATGAGGGAGGCTTGGAGTGTGCTGGTGGAGGAGGCGGTTTCCCGGTGAGGACGGAGGTGGCGAGCGCAGTGGCGGAGGTGCGGGAGCAAGGGGAGGCGCTGAAGGAAGTGGAGGAGACGTTATTGCAGCACGGTGATCAACTTGCCTCAATGGGGAAAGAGATGCGGAAGGTGATGGATACTAACAAGGATCTGCGAGGAAAAATGGAAGACCTGGAAAATAGATCCAGGCGACAGAACTTGAGGATAGTGGAGCTGCCCGAAGGAGTTGAAGGACCGAAGCTGACTGAGTATTTTGCCGCGATGCTGGCAAAACTACTGGGGGAGGGGGAGGACCCCTCCCGATATGAACTGGATCGGGCTCATCGGTCGTGGAGGCCTGTACCAAAGGCGAGTGAGCCGCCAAGGGCAGTGACTCTGTGCTTCCGTAGGTACAGGGTGAAGGAGAAGGTCCTGAGCTGGGCCAAGCAGAAGCGGGTGGTGCAGTGGGCTGGAGCTGGTATACGTGTATACCAGCACTTTACGGTGGAGCTGGCAAGGAGGCGGGCTGCCTTCAACCGGGTGAAGAGGGCACTGTACATTAGCAAGGTGCAGTGCGGCATTGTATATCCAGCGAAGCGGAGGGTGACATACAAGCTCAGGGACTTTTATTTTGGAACGGCGGAAGCAGCGGAGGAGTTTGCGAAAGCAGAAGGACTGTGGCAGAACTGACAAACTGAGGAATGGCCATGTGCCGATGTAACCTCATGACTGTATTTTCTTCTTTTTTGTATCACTGCACGCGGGTGTAGAGATTAAAGGAGCCAAGGTGGTATATATTTGGACAAGGGAAGGGACGGGACTTTCACTCGAAATGAGAGTTCTTTGGGGTGTAGGTGGATAGGCGGGGTTTGTGTGCTAAAAGGGGATTTCTGGACTTTCCTAGGGCCGGGCAAGGGGGAAAGGGGCTCGGGCGGGGGGCCTCCACGCTGGCCGGTTTAAGCCGGCCAGTGAACGGGAGTGAGGTGGGGGGAGGGGCTGCGGCCATCGGAGCCTGGCAGGGTCCGAGTGGTCTAGCCGGGGTGGAAAGTTGGGGGGGAAGGAACCAAGGGTAGGGGAGGAGTTTTACAAGAGGCAGTGGACGGGAGGAGCTGGAGACCTGGGGGGGGGGCGGCGGGGGGCGGGGAGAGAGAGATGGGGTGGGGGGAGCGGTGTAGATTAAGGGTGACTACGGGTAATCCCTGATTTATTTTTGTCATTTGTTTATGTAAACATGTGGGTTGAGGTTTGGGGGTTGGTGGGTAGATGGGATTGTTGTTACTATGGGGACTGACATATCTTGCTGATTATTGTTTATTGTTGATGGATGTAAATGTGGGAGAAAATGTGAAAAAGGAGGAGAATTAAAAAAATAAAATAAAATAAAAAGATTGTTTTCTCTTTCGGCATTTTCTCTCGTTTTACTAATTTGATTTTAATTCTCAGGAAGTCATGTCATCATCGAATAATTCTTGGTTCCCATCCCAGGATGACAGTGAAGGTTCCAAGCTTCTCAGAAAGTCGAAGGAATCGCCATTCATTCCATTCGGTACGTGTCTCTCTGTGTCGTAAATTTGTTGTATAATCATGCACCCGACAAGGCCATCTTGTGTTGCTGTGTGCCTCAGCAACATGTACATGCACAATAGACAACGGGTAAAAGGGAATGATTCACTCTGTCTGGTAGTGTGCAGTTAACGATTGTGTTAGCTCCTGCAAATGTACAGTATGCAGAAGAGTTTCATGAGGGATATTAAGGTGTGTTTAAGGCAGAAGTTCAATTGGCGTGCATGGGCCTCATTTAATATTCAAATGAATTTATTCAGATCCCATGACAAGCTTCACACTTCACGTTCATCCTGACCCTCCTTTATCTCCGGAACCGTCCTAGTAATTTTTTTTAACCCTCTCCAAAACCTTCACATCTTTCTTCAAATGCCTAGAATTTTTCAGTAAGGGTCCTAAGGAGATACAGCATTACCTCCTGGCTTTTGTAGTCTATGCCTCCCTATTTACTTACAAAGCCCAAGATCCTATATTTTATTCCTAAAAATATGCTCTATTCTTAAAATATCTAAAAGTGAATTAAAATATCATAGAATGCCTGCAGTGCAGGAGAAGGCCATTCGGCCCATTGAGTCTGCACTGAACCTCTGAAAGATCCGCCACTCTGCCCCCCTATCCCCATAACCCCACCTAATCTTCCCATCCGTGGACACTAAGGGGCAATTTTATCATGGCCAAGCTACCTAACCTGCATGTTTTTGGACTGTGGGAGTTAACCCACAGAGAGAACGCGCACACCCAAGGCTGAAATTGAACCTGGGTCCCTGGCGTTGTGAGGCAGCAGTGCTAACCACTGTGCCACCATGCCAGACCAAATTGGTCAAACGGATAGTGCAGTAATATTCAATTTTTCTCCACGGAGCATGTTGCACTCTGAAGTGTCCCAATACAGTTACAATAACCATGATATTCACAATATACATTCAATGTCAGGCATACAGTCCAAGGTTTTCTATAGTGTTACCAGCTCCTTGGTGTACTGTGACCCAAAGGCCTTGGACAGTAAGTAGCGTTTCCCCACTGTGCATTTGCAGCGGCTGACCCAAGCTTTAGTGTGTCCCTCAGCACGTCGTGGCATGTGCCAGTCTGCAGCACCTGGGTTGTGTACAGCTCTGAAACTGGAAGATGTACGCCTATGATGGTCAGTTTAGTTTTGGCATGGAGGCGACAGGTTAAATGTGGTACTTAATAATAATTATAATCAGGGCAGCACGGTGGTGCAGTGGTTAGCCCTGCTGCCTCACGGCGCCGAGGTCCCAGGTTCGATCCCGGCTCTGGGTCACTGTCCGTGGGGAGTTTGCACATTCTCCCCGTGTCTGCGTGGGTTTCACCCCCACAACCCAAAGATGTGCAGGGTAGGTGGATTGGCCCCGCTAAATTGCCCCTTAATTGGAAAAATGAATTGGGTGCTCTAAATTTATTTTTGAAAAAGAAGAAAAAATAATAATAATTAATAATCTTTATTGTCACAATTGGCTTACACTAACACTGCAATGAAGTTACATGTGAAAAGCCCCTAGTCGCCTCATTCCGGCGCCTGTTCGGGTACACAGAGGGAGAATTCAGAATGTCCAATTCACATAACAGCACGTCTTTCGGGACTTGTGGGAGGAAACCAGAGCATCCGGAGGAAACCCACGCAGACACGGGGAGAACGTGCAGACTCCGCACAGACAGTGACCCAAGCCGGGAATCGAACCTGGGACCCTGGAGCTGTGAAGCAACTGTGCTAACCACTGTGCTACCGTGTTGACACCAGAGGGCAGTTGATCTTTGAGGTGAACAGACATTATCAGGTAGATTGTAAATCGTATGAGGGCCATTGCACAACCTTGCTTGGCCCTAGTGGTAATGCAGTGTTACAAGAGACAATAAATCACATGCCTTGTTAATGTGTCCTGTACAACCACGCCCCTCTCCCCACCTCTCTTTTTACACCCCCTCTTAATGGTGTGGCACATATTCCTTGTATTGTCTCTGCTCGCTTTCCTACCAAAATGTCTTGTGTTGCACTTTCATCTGCCATAGAATCCCTACAGTGTAGAAGGAGGCCATTCGGCCCATCGAGTCTACATCAACCCTCCGAAAGAGCATCCTACCTAGGCCCACTGCCCCACCCTATCCCCGTAACCCCACCTAACCTTTTGACACTAAGGGACAATTTATCATGGCTAATCCACCTAACCTGCACATCTTTGGACTGTGGGAGGAAACCGGAGCACCCGGAGGAAACCCACACAGACACGGGGAGAACGTGCAGACTCCGCACAGACAGTCATCTGTCTGCTTATTCCAGCAGCCTGTCCTCTTGAGATCTATTACTATCTCATGTCATCTGCAAATTTCAAAATTGTGAACTGTACCTCGCAAGTCCAAACCCCAAGTCTGCCAAACAGCCAGTTACCACAACTGGGGCGTCATTCTCCTACCCGCCCCGCCACATTTCTGCCCCGACCGGCCGGCGGGAGTCTCCGTAACACCGGCGGGTCAATGGGGTTTCCCATTGTGGGGCAGCCTCACGCCGTCGGGAAACCCCCGGGCGCCGGCAGAACGGAGACTCCCGCCGGCGGAGAATGACGCCCCTGTTTTCTGTTCCTTGGCCAATTTAGCATCAAGCTAATGCCCCTTTTATCTCATGGGGCTAACCTTTGCTTGCAGCCCTAATATGTGGTACTTTATCAAAAGCCTTTTGAAAGCTCAGATGCATTATATCAACTGCACCGCACTCATCTACCCTCTTTGTGACTTCATCGAAAAAGCTCATGAAGTTATTCAAACTCTGACCAGATCTGTGCTGAATTGCCTTAATTAACCTGCTTATGCAAGTGGCTGTTAATTTCCTTCCTAATTTTTTAAATAATTTACGATTCTCAATTATTGACTGGTCTGTAACTGCCAAGTTGATTCTTCCCACCCTTTCTTTTTTTCGAACATTTGCAATTCTCTGGTCCTCTGGCACCACCCGAGTATCTAAGGAGGATTGGAAAATTCTGGCCAGCACCCCTTTAATTTCTACCCCTACTCCTTGACAACCTAAGTGGGGCGGGGGGGAGATGATGCTGTTGGTAATGCGTGTATGCCTGCCTGCTAATTTGTAGTGGTTTTATTTGGCTTAGGGATTGCGGGATGTCTTGCTATCGTGGCATTGGGCTTAAACAAGCTGCGCAAATCCGAGCACAAGATGTCAGTGCATCTGATCCACATGAGAGTGGCTGCACAGGGCTTTCTGGTGGGAGCAATGACACTGGGTAAGAGACGAGCACTCATTAAATCATTCCCCAGACTGCCACAAAATGTCCTTCGCAAATATTCCAAGACAAAGATTTTTGGGATGCTGGCGATATTTCAGGAGTGAGACTTTAAAAAAAAAAAATTCAAGACACACCTTTCTTTCCTCCTTTTTGGAACAATGATTGAAATTGTCCGCAGGGAATGCACCTCGGGGAACACAGGGCTGTTTGTGGGCTATTTCCCTGCCAAAGTGCAGGATCACCATGTCGGCTCACTGAGCTAGTGGAGGAGTGAGCTGCTACTGCACTGTCGCCAGTAGCTGATTGGCACCTCCTTCACCTCAAACTCCCAAGCATCGGATAATGTTTCCGTCTTATTTCTTCCCTCCCTCTCCTGTCTTTTGTTTAACTTTTACCAAGGGACGTCTGACCAGTTGCCCCTGAAGCAGCTTTTCCATACACTGCGGACAGTTCGAGTGGGGGGGTAGCAGTTGGAATAACCCCCATGCGACCCATGGGGGTGACCCGATTGATCTCCTGGTGAAACTCGTGGAGTATGAGCTCCCCTCACAGGAGTGGAAGCTGGCCGGAATCTGAACCGGCATCTTTGAATAGTCTCGGCTGGCACTGGATGGACTGCCCCACTGTGTTGCAACTTTTTCTTTAACTAAATAAACAAATGAGTTTAAGCCTTTTCTGGGCTCCTGTGAATATTCTAGGAGTGTATGGAGCTTGGAGGGGCGATAGTTTTGGACCTGTATCTATTTCTTTTCCCCACAATTCTTCACCCCTTTCACTGTTCCCTCTCCTGTCCTATCCTGTGTTTCTATTCTTCATTTCTCCCCCCCCCCCCCTGAGTTTGCCTATTGATGGAAATGCCGCTTGAACGTTTTACTTAATATAGTGGGACAGTCAAGAGTCATCAGCATGCTCCCTGATTATGAAGCACATCTCACCCAGAGCCACTCACATCTTCGCCTCGCGACCCCACAGCTTCCTGCAGGGAACAGTCACGAGCTAGGTCCCTGGCCAACCTCACGCTCCCTTATCCCAGCGAGAGAGGTTAACGGTAGCTCATTGTCAACTCCCCGCAGCGCCAGTGACAGAGGCTGTACACTCTGGAGTAGATCGGTGGCAATTGGACTCAAGTATTTCAAGTAGGAGTGGCTAACCATGAGCACGGGTTTGGGTGAGTAAGCTACTGTCCAGGTGTATCATACAGTTTAGAGCAATTGTTCAAGATTGCTAATTGCATCAAAGCATCCTGCATTTTGACAGTCGGGTAGGTTTCCACTTCATTAAGTTTGACAGCACCCTCTTCCTTCGGCCCTTTCCCACCTGTTCTCCATTTCACTGAGTTGTAAAGTTGGGCTCAGTGAGGCCCTCTCCTCCTCCTGACTCCCTGCTGGCTATGATTTTCACAGATTTTAGCTCCCCTGACACTTTGCCCAAGGGCCCCATTTTTAATGTGAGTTATCGGTCGGCTTTCTAACTGTAGGCGCATCACACACTAGCCCAATCCTCCCTCTACTTTCCAGTAGCGATCCCTGAGGCTGATTCCTCTTCCCCCCCCCCCCCCCCCCCCCCCCACTCACTTCCCAGCTTTCGCACACTGACATCGAAGGGAAGACGCCAACCATTCCTTGGTCGCAATTGGCTAATTCAGCAGAGACTGAAGATGGGTAACTGGGACCTCTTGGGACTTGCAAACTGAGCCGAAAGCGCAATGTTAAAAAGAGAAACAGAAACTCCTATTGCAGTAGCCCAGTAATGCTGAATTTTCAATCTTTTCCAGGTGTTGTCTACTCTATGTTCAATGAGCGCATCTGGAAACCTCGGCAAAAATAGCGACCCCTCCCTGCAAAAGAGAGAGTCTTTTTGGACAGTAGTCAGGCCTGTGAGCATGACTCGATTTATTTAACTGATCTGCAATGGATTTTTGAAGCATGTTATACGCCTCACGTTGAGGCCCGGCACGGACACTACAATTTGTTTTCATTAATCTAACTTGAAGCTTTTAATAAAGCTTTTTTTTCCCCGGGTGCTACGCAGAACTACACACTTTTTTCCCATGACGGGGGTTTGCTGATTCCTGCAATGTGCCAGCTCCTGGGAGATGCACAAAACCCACTCAACAAGATTATTATGTGGGGAATATGCAGCTTGAGAGGCCGCAGAATAACGAACTTTGCTGCTGGTTGTGCTTTTTGTTCTGACTCTGCATCTGCTCACAGCCACACACCTCCTTCGTCAACCCTCTTTACGCTGGCACGCCAAAAATCCTGCTGGAGGTGTGAGTACTGTATCCTCTGCACAGTACTTGCTGCTGAGAAACTGCCTGCTGTGCAGTCAGCTTCCTCCTGCCCTGTATATTTGTGTCACAGTCGTGGCTTTCCCTATTGTTTTTCTGCTTCTACTTGAAATGTGACCCTGTAAGAGTGGCCGGACATTTGAATGCACCCCGAGTGTCCATTGCTGATTCATGACATGTCCTGACTTCATTCTTACCGTCGCTGAAACCCTCATTCATGCTTTTGTTATTTCTAGTATTGCAATCCCAAACCAGATCCCAACAGTTGCTAGGATACTGGACAGAAACCCCAATATAGTATTTGAATTGTGTAAGATTGTGAGGAAAGAATACCTCATTCCAGGAACAATTGCACAAAGAAATAGAGATATGGTATATTAAAACAAACTTTATTACTACACAGTATTAAAATAGCTTTATAACACACCCGAAAATAGCTTACAATAAATCCTTAAAGAATACTACTCCATATGGTGAGTACAATACCCTTAATTGCTATCTTTATTCCCACTTAAACAACAGGAAAATAAACCATCTCATCTCTCAATCCACTGTAAATACCAATGGCACAGAGGAATACTTGCTTTACAGAGTTATTATTTGAGAAAGAGATCTCTTGGCACTGCTTTACAGAACAGATCAGACTCCGGTCCGTAGCCCTGCAGGAACTCTGGCTGAATGTCTTCAATAGCTGTTTAAATTGGCTTGTTTCAGTTCCCTATTGTCCTCATACAAGTCTGCACTGCTTTAAATACAGTTTAATCTCTTTTAACCAACCAACAGTAAGAACAAATTGCCTTGCGTGGCCTCGGCTTCAGCAAGATCAGAACTCAACTGAAAATGCTTTCTCGAAAAGCCCCAATGTCTTAGCTCCACCCAGCAATTATATCATCTCACCATACTGAAATCTAATTAACTCCTCGGTGAATCCCCTCAATCAAAACTAAATTGCATTAGCCCAAGCTTTTATGGTGGTTAATTGCACTTCTATCTCCTAAAAGCGTTGTTGTCTTTCAAAACAAGCTTCTTTTAAAAACATGACTGCAGCAGTTAAACACACTCTAAGCCAGGTTTTAAACCCTTACTGCACCAAATACGTACAGTGCAATAAAGCTGAAATTCCTACATTCATTACACTACACTTGACTATTCCAATGCTCTCCTGACCAGCCTCGCATCTTGCACACTCCAGAAACCTGTAGTCATCCAAAACCCTGTTATCCTGCCCCCTCTCCCGAAGCCTCTGCTCTCTCGCTCCATTCTTAAGAGATCCCTGCAAACCTATTACTTTGACCAAGCTTTTGGTAATTTCTCCATGTAACTCCTTTGTGGCTTGTGTTGAAGTTTGTTTGATAATACACAGTTGGGTGATAATACAGAGGTGGAAAAAGGAATTAGATACAGCTCTTGGGGCTAAAATGATCAAGGGATATGGGGGAAAGGCGGGATCAGGGTATTGAACTTAATCAGCCATGATCATAATGAATGACGGAGCAGGCTCGAAGGGCCGAATGGCCTCCTCCTGTTTCTATTTACTATGTATCAGTAATCTTGGTAACAGTGCAGATATGTCCTCTGAAGCTGATCTCTGGGTCAGATATAACTCCCAAGGTTGGGAACAAACTGGTTTAGTCTCAGTCTGTTGCCATGGCGAGGGATGGAGTCGGTAGTTAGGGAATGGAGTTTGGAACAGGGACTGAAATCAATGGCTTCAGCCTTCCCAATATTTAATTGGAGGGAATTCCTGCTCATCCGGTACTGGGTGTGGGATAAGCAGTCTGCTCATTTCGAGACAGTGGAGGAGTCGAGAGAGGTGGGGGTGAGGTCGAGCTGTGCTTTACGATGATGTCGCTGAGGGACAGCACGTCGATGTGAAATAGAAGGGGGTCAAGTGTGGTTGGAGATGGGACGGTAGTTTACAACGATAGAGTCACAAATTTTATTTGAGCAGAGGAGTGATGGTGACAGATTTAAAGGAGAGAGGAACAACAGCTGAAGAGAGAGGACTGTTTACAATATCGGCGAACATGGGGACACGAAGGGAAGTTGTGAGGGCTACAGTTTAATGGGAATAGGGTTGAGTGCAGGAGGGGTCTCATGGGCAAGATGAGACAGTCTGCTTTCTGGTAATCTGGATAATGACTGGGAATAGGAAGCCTGGCCACACTCTTAACTCGGGGTTGGCAATGCCAATTGCAGAGGCCTGGATGCCAGGGATGCAATCAGCACAAACAGTGCATCGAGCCTGGGTTTTTCCTGCCCTCTAATGCTCAAGCACTGGCACAAGTGTCAGTGAACTATCTGGGACTGCTTCGCATGCACATGCTTTCATAGGCCTGTTTAACAGTGGACTCCTTGTAAATCTGACTCTAACCGTGTAAATCTGTGTTACAACGTGGCTGCGACCACATGTCATCTGTCAGTTTTTGGTGACATACTGAATAATTAAATCTGTAAATCTCAGAATGGTCATGGTCAGAACATGGAAACTGAATGTCAGGATGAATTGAGCTGGGGTGATTTTTTTATTTTTTGCACAGCAGATGAATGCACTGAAACCACATCCCACCAGTCTCATTACTTCAACTCACTCTGCTGTCTCTTTGGAAACTGGATGAGTACTTCTATGTGGGATCTGGATTGCAGCCGTTGACGTCAATGAAGCAGAAGAATTCCTTCACGCCTTGGTGCCATTTTAAGCTGTGCGATAGTTGGGTAGAGAGCCACAATAGACAAATTGTTGCCTTAATCCCTGCCCAGATAACTTCAGTCAATGTAAATACATAGGGTGTTTGTCAAATGTGCTGACCAGCTGGTCACCAGTGTTGTGTCTCTTTTGGACACTTGGATGCATCAGTTATTATCGAGCCTGGTATCCTCAGGCAACCAACCAATGCTTTGTTTCATCAGACTGGACACAGGATGGCAGTTCCCTAATCAGATCATTGATACTTCTCTTTCAAAGAACAAAGAAAGGTACAGCACAGGAATAGGCCCTTTGACCCTCCACGCCTGCACCGACCAGGTTGCCGGTCTAACCTAAAACCTTTACACTTCCGAGGTCCATGTCCCTCTGTTCCCATCCTATTCATGTATTTGTCAAGATGCCCCTTAAACGTCGCTATCGTACCTGCTTCCACCACCTCCGGCGACCAGAATTGAACACTATATTCCAAGTGTGGCCTAACTAAGGTTCCATACAGCTGCAACATGACTTGCCAATGTTTTTCCTGAATGACTGACTTGCTGCTTTGATGTGCAAATGGAATACCACCAGGACGTGCTTGCCTTAGCAGTGCAGCAACTGACTCCAGAGTAGCTAATCACCAGAACTGTAACCTGACCAATCTCCTTCTCGGGGCCACTCTCAGGAATACTGTACCATGGAGGGATTGGCTGAAAATTCCTCGCATTGGAAGCCTCCGGGAAATGAGTATGAGTGGGGGGACACTGGCACCAATGAATCTGTTGCGAACATGAGAACTGGGAGCAAGAAGAGACCACAGACACCCTCAGGTCAACTCCCCCATTCAACACGATAATGCAGGTGCAATACTATTGTCCAAATCATTAAGATTGTAAATAGCTGAGGCCTCCGCACTAATCCTTGCAGCCCTCCACCAGTCACAACCTGCCACTTTGAAAATAAAGAACCCCCTTCAATGTGGGCCGTGTAGACCAAGTACGTACCTCTGTGTAGTGAGGACAAAGTGCAAACCGAAAGTTTCCAATAGGAGCGACAGACCCATTAGTTGAGTGCTGAATGATAATTATTACAGCTTCAGATGGGCGAGATTGTATCTGAGAAATCAGCGATCACTTTTGGGGTTACCTCCCAAATTGAAAAAGGGAAGCTCTGTGATAACTTGTACCTTTAATTCCAAACTGCATTTGGTAATATTGAACCCAGGACCAACACACTTTATAAGATGGGGTTTGAGTATAGGACGGGTATGGCATAGACTTTAATATGCTGAAGGGAAGGAACTAGTTATTTCTAAGAGTAGCAATAGGGCGCGGGAGGGTGGGGGACAGGGACAGAGATGGAGAGGATGGACAGGGGCTTCACTCCCAGAGCTCTTCCTCCTGATGCACACAAACGGGATGGAGTTGTAGGCTCACTTGTACACACCTTGATGTTCAGTGGAAAATGAAGTTTATTATGAACTTGGGCATGGTATTACATATTGGAAGTAAAAACAGGAGGCACATGTGTACAGGGATGAACTGAGTCAAGAGGTAAACATAGAAAAAGAAGAGGCCATTGAACCCTTTGAGTCTGCTCCGTCATTCATTATGATCATGGCTGATCATCCAACTCAATAACCTATTCCTTTGATCCCCCTCGCCCCAAGCGCTATATCTAACTGCTTTGCTAGATCCAAATGCTTCTTAAAACATGTTTTGGCCTCAACTATTTTCTGTGGTTAAAGACTCGTCGCTCTCTGGGTGAAGTAATTTCTCCTCATCTCTGTCCTAAATGGTCTACCTCGTATCCTCAGATTGTGACCCCTGGTTCTGGACCCCCAACATCCTGAATATCCTTGCATCTACCCTGTATAGTCCTGTTCTCCCTTCTTCAGCTAAGGAGACTAAAACCGTACAGAATATTCCAGGTGTGGCCTCACCAAGGCCCTGTGTATTTGCAGCAAAATAACCCTGCTCCTGTACTCGAATCCTCTCGTTATGAAGGCCAACATACCATTTGCCTTCTTTACCGCCTGCTGTACCTGCATGCTTACCTTCAGTAACTGGTGAACGAGGACACCCAGGTCTCATTGCACATTCCCCTCCTGATTTATGGCCATTCAGATAATAGTTTGCCATCTTGGTTTTTCTACCAAAGTAGATGACACATTTATCCAAATTATACTGCATCTGCCATTTATTTGCCCACTCAACGTGTCCAAATCACGCTGAAGCATCTCTGCATCCTCCTCAAAGCTCACCCTCCCACCCAACTTTGAGTCATCACCGAAATTGGCATTTAGTTCCCTCATCTAAATCATTCTTATATGTTGTGAATAGCTGGGGTCCCAGCAGAGATCCCTAGTCACTGCCTGCCATTTGGAAAAATATCCGTTAATTCCTAATCTTTGTTTCCTGTCTGCCAAGCAGTTTTTTTTATAGATCTCAATACACTACCCCTAACATCAGGAATGATGCATTTTAATTTTACACACTAATCTCTTATGTGGGACTTTGTCGAGAACCTTCTGATAGTCCAAATATATCACATCCACTGGCTCCCCCTCATCAACTTGACCTCGAAAATTCCAGTAGATGTGGTACTTCCAGCCTTCAATCCCATCAATTTCCCCAACATAATTTCTCTACTGATATTGATCACCTTCAGTTCCTCCCTCTCACTAAACCCTGCGTACCTCAACATAAGAATTAGGAGCAGGATTCGGCCACCTGGCCCCTCGAGCCTGCTCCGTCATTCAATAAGATCATGGCTGATCTTTTGTGGACTCAGCTCCACTTTCCGGCCCAAACACCACAACCCTTAATCCCTTTATTCTTCAAAAACATTTCTGATATCTGATTTGTGTCGTCATTTGTGAAGACAGAACCAACATAGGTATTTAGTTGCTCAGCCATTTCTTTGTCCCCCATTGTAAATTCCCCAGTTTCTGACTGTAAGGGACCTACATTTGTCTTCACCAATCTTTTTTTCTTCACGCACCTATAGAAGCTTTTACAGTCATTTTGTATGTTAGCTGCAAGGTTACTCTCGTACTTTATTTCCCCCTTCTTAATCAATCCCACGGTCCTCCTTTGCTGAATTCTAAACTGCTCCCAATCCTCAGACCTGTTGTTTTTCTTGGCTAATTTGTATGCTTCTTCCTTGGATCGAATTTGAGCTCTAATTTCCCTTGTAGCCATGGTTTGGCCACCTTTCCCGTTTTACTTCTGTGCCAGACCAAATTGGGTGTTGTCATGTGAAGAGGAAGGGTTGATGCTTTCGTCAGGATAGGCTGAATAGCCTTGATCCAGCCCCAGTGTATTGGAGCTATTGATCTTGTGGATGTGATAGATTACTTGTATTTGCTGCCTGGATGGTGGGATAGCCTGCTTCTGGATTTCATTCCTGTTTTTTTCTCTCTCTCTCTCCCTGGAGGACAAGAGGAGTTGGAACAGCAGAGGATGGCCACGTGAGGCAGCCTGTGAATGGAGGTATGGATGGATTGGGAACAGCGATCTGCTGAGGGCTAGACGCGAGCTCACGTGTTAGGAGCAATGTTGAATTAGCTTGTCCAGTGTTTCGCTGGGGGTTTAACAGGGACGATCAGATTGCACTGTGCAGTTAGATGTTGAGGGAGAAATGACTTGCATGAGTTCCAAAGAAGGGTTGTATTAGCCTTGAAACATTCACGCCGTTTCTCTTTCCACACATTTTGCCAGACCTGCTGAGTGTTTCTAGCATTTTCTGTTTTTGGTTGAGATTTCCAGCCTCCGCAGTCATTTTATTTTATCCATGATTTGCATGACATACATTGAAATGCCATTTCTCCCATATGCCAAACTTGAATCACAACCTCACAACCCCTCCACCCTCCCAGCACACATTCGCTGCCCTTCACACCATGTGTGCACTATTTCAGATACCCTTGGAAAGGGGCGAGTGCTTTCCTCACCATGTTTGGGTTACTACCTGTTTGAAAGACCCAGCCCAGAGGTCTGTGTATAAGCCCCCACCCCCATTTTCGTGCAGTTTAGAAATAAACGTAACACTGTATAGACGTTAGGAATTCATTTTTGTGCTACTGTCAAAACGCAGCAAAACCTCCTAATGAAGCTTCAGAATGACACCCGTGTACATTTAACAACATTTGCAAGGGATTGGTACTCGAAATTCCAGGATTTCATGTCCACGGCATCTCTCCCTCCAGTGGAGTGGATGCAGTGAGCCTTCGGTGGGACAATATCCCACTGGGTGAGAGAGGCTGTAAAACCCTGACCCAGGTGGAACTGAAAAACAATGAGAAGCCTCCTCTCCCGTACCTCCAAAGAAATGCTGGACTATTTTCCACACTGCACATGTCCCAATGGTGTTAATCAGTCTGTTCGTTACATGATTACTTAATGGCAGTCACAGTGCCCCAGGTCCTCTGCCAACAATAAAACTTGACAAAAAAAATGTCCATTGTTTCTATGTAAAAATAGATTCTCTGTCCACCAAGTGCTTCAGCGGTGAATTTAGTCTCTGGCTGTCCAGTGTAACTATGACAAAAGGAATTCATCTTAATCGTCTGACACTATCAGTTTCAGATCGCTGTGAGAATCACGTGTGGTTGTCCATGTCACTCAGCAGAGAGAGTTCCATCGGCGTTCCATATCCAGTCTAAGTGGAAGAGGAGAGAAAATTGGAGGGGGTGAAATTAGTTGGTTGTACAGATCATGGCTTCACCTGAAGTTGCATTGCTGTGGCTCATATTGCTCCGACTTCACTTTTAAATGAATCAATTGGTGTGGTGCTGAGTGTGCGACTCCTCCCTGAACTCAGCCAGGTCAGGAATTGTGGGTGCTACCGCAGGCCTCCGTGTCCTTGAGATCAGGAGGGGTCGGGGTAGGTGCACGGAATCTATCCGGGTTCCTGCCCCTGATCACTGTCCAGTGATTCTTGCTGGGAAGTGCACAAGGTCAGGAGCAACCTTGGCTGCGATGCATCCCCAAGTTCAATAGTTTGCTGTCTGGCCTCCACCTTGGAATGGGTGAGGTCGCTGGGGCTCCTGTGGAATCTTAAACCCAACAGACTGGCCTAATATCCTCAACATCAATAAGTCAGCACTTTGGAATTGGCCTTGGAAGGAAGGACCTGGCTCATCCCATCAGCCATTGTACAGTTAGCCTGAAAAAAGGTGCAGGAAGGGAAGCACGGTGGTGCAGTGGTTAGCACTGCTGCCTCACGGCGCCGAGGTCCCGGGTTCGATCCCGGCTCTGGGTCACTGTCCATGTGGAGTTTGCACATTCTCCCCGTGTCTGCGTGGGTTTCGCCCCCACAACCCAAAGATGTGCAGGGTAGGTGGATTGGCCTCACTAAATTGCCCCTTAATTGGAAAAAATGAATTGCCATGTTTTGCAAAGGATACAGCTTCCGTAACATAGTGTAGATTAATTTGTTCTTAAGGGCAGCACGGTAACATTGTGGATAGCACAATTGCTTCAGGGCTCCAGTCCCAGGTTCGATTCCGGCTTGGGTCACTGTCTGTGTGGAGTCTGCACGTTCTCCCCGTGTGTGCGTGGGTTTCCTCCGGGTGCTCCGGTTTCCTCCCACAGTCCAAAGATGTGCAGGTTAGGTGGATTGGCCTTGATAAATTGCCCTTGGTGTCATAAATTGCCCTTAGTGTTGGGTGGAGGTGTTGAGTTTGGGTAGGGTGCTCTTTCCAAGAGCCGGTGCAGACTCGATGGGCCGAATGGCCTCCTTCTGCACTGTAAATTCTATGATAATCTATGATTAATCTAGGACAAAGGTTCGGCACAACATCGTGGGCCGAAGGGCCTGTTCTGTGCTGTATTTTTCTATGTTCTATGTAATGAGTCGTGGAACCGACCCATAAAGTGTGCATTCCCTGTCACTTTGTGCGAAAGCAGCATCACTCTCAGAATGCTTCCTGAAAACCAAAGTGTTCAACCTAATTAGTGGGGACTTGAGTGTCTTTACCTTATCCGGGGTCAAATTGCAGGTTGGTGGAATGAACACCTTCACTGTGCGAGTTGCACATGGAATCGGTTTCCATCCAGTTCCCAGTGGGCGTGGCCAAATAGTCCAAAACTGCCCCACATTTAGCGCATCAACAACCCCACCCACCTTGCAGAGGTTGCAGGCTGGTGAGTGGGAATTGATAGATGTAGACTGGCTGCAGTAGAACTGAAGGTGAGGATCTCTTTCAATTCCCAGAATTTCATCTTAATAATCTTTATTATTGTCACAAGTAGGCTTACACTAACACTGCAATGAAGTTACTGTGAAAAGCCCCTAGTCGCCACATTCCGGCGCCTGTTCGGGTCACAGAGGGAGAATTCAGAATGTCCAATTCACCCACAGCACGTCTTTCGGGACTTGTGGGAGGAAACCGGAGCACCCGGAGGAAACCCACGCAGACACGGGGAGAACGTGCAGACTCCGCACAGACAGTGACCCAAGCCGGGAATCGAACCTGGGACCCTGGCGCTGTGAAGCAACAATGCTAACCACTGTGCTACCATGCTGCCCTAGCATGTTAACTCCATTAATGTAATTAATAAGAAGAGGAGTCAGTCATTTGCACATTTTTGGTTGGGAACAAATCATGCCCTAGTTCCTGCTCCTGATCACTATCCAGGAACACTTGCAGGAAAGCATTTATGTCTGTTTATCTGACTGCATGTGTGTCTCTTGATGTGCTTGTCAATATGTACATCTGTATACCTGTGTGTGTGCCTGTGTTTGCGTATGTCTCTGTGTGCACAGGCACCTGTGTATTTGCACGTGTGCATGTGTGCGTGAATTTGTTTCTGTGTGCACTTGTGTCTGTTGTGTGTGCTCATGTGTACGGCCCATGTGTCTACATGTCTACTCCTGAAACTTGTGCGTACTGGCATGTCTCTGTGTCTGAGTGCTGTTTGTGTGCATGCCTGTGTGTGTGTGCCTGCATATCTATATCTTTGTGTGTATACACGTTTGCCAGTGTGCACTTGTCATTGTCAATGTGTGTACATGCATGGGTCTATGCGTGTGACACATCGGTGAGCACGTGTGCATATGAATGCGTATCTGTGTTTGTACCTGCACGTTTGTGTGCATCGGGTGGGTGTGTTTGTGTGCAGGTGCTCACTTGTGCCTGTGTGGATGTGCACCCCGTGTCTGTGTATGTCTGTGTGAAATGTGCGCATATCTGCGTGTCTGCATATGTGCCCATTTCTGTGTGCAAGTGCATGCTCACCATGTGCGTGCAGTGGACTGTGCATGTGCACCGTGGTGTGGTACTTGTTTTGGAGTGTGCATGTCCACTTGTGCATGCATATTGGTGTGTGCGTGCGTGCAAGTCTCTAGGGCGAGTTCTATGAAGACGACAAGAGCAGGGAATATGGTAAGGGTGATATGGTTAGGCAGGATGTGAAATTCTGATTCCCTGATGGCCCGTTGAGACAGAGTGGTAAAGTGTTTGTGACATGTCGAGCCTCAAGCGGGACAGAGGTAGGTTTCTATGACATACATTTGTATATCATGATTACTCATTCACTTGGACCAGTCCTGCTCTTGGGTAAAATCAGTGGCACCTAGTTCATCATCGTTTAAAGGTGGCATGCAAGTCAGCTCTGTGTAATTGTGGCTAAGGTTTTTTTGGTGCGATGGAGGGAAGGGTGGACAGAGGGTGATGTTTGGGTGCAGGATGTGGGGGGAGGAGGGAAAGAGGGGCGGAGGGCCCAGTATTCTGGGTGTTGTGGTTCTGCAATGGGGGTGGGTGGTCATGGCAGGAATTGAAAAATGGAATAAGGGCCCTAAGGGTGGGTGGGTGGGTGCTATTAATGCTGGGGTCCTGAGGGTTAAATTGGGGGTGCTCTGTGGCAGAGGGAACAGTCACAGCCAAAGGGAGAAATTGTACGAATAGGCAGGTTCAGCGTCAGGGTCGGGAATTGCAAGGTCTCCTGGGATGGGCCACAGGAACATATGGGAAGGTTGAGGATCATTGGGATGGACACAGGTGGAGACACAAGGGGAAGAGATAACATGCGCAGGGAAATGGTAATAGGGTCAAGGGTCACCAATCAGAAAGTTTATGTTGGATGGGTCAAAGGTGATGAGGGCAAGGATCAAGGTGCCAGGGAAAGGGTGTAGCAGGCACAGGATCAGCATCGGAATGTAACATCCACCACAATTTTAATGTCTCTTTTGAAATGCAGCTTTTCGGAATCTAAGATTGATTGGAGAAGGGTTGTTTTGGATGGCTGGAGTTCATTGATCAATTAAGAGAATTCCCTCACAATTTGGTGACGAGCAGGCACTCGGCGGTTTGGCTGTCTTCACAGTGATTTACTGCCAGTGGTGGTCTTCACCCACTTGCCTGCAGCCCTGGGAGCAGGAGGACAGTGTGTGGAGAAAGGAGAGCTCTTTCTGTTCAACAGCAGAGGCCACAAGACCAACAGCGGTCAGCAGCAGAGGGAGAGGCTTGGTCTGCACTCAGACCTGCAGGCAAAGCATTGGTGAAGAAAGGCAGTGGCTTGCCAACTCATCCAGAGGACGAGAACAAACTACCTCCAGATGTCAGAGAGGTGATGCGTGAGGATGTCCCGGGACATAGCCACTGAGATATATAAGATTGCTCATCAAGGTGTTTGTGTGGATTTGGAGGGAATCGCATACCAGTGGCCCTTAAGGTTACAGCGGCACTTAATTTCTATGCCAGCGATGGCTTTCCGGGTGTGACAGGTGACGTAGGTAGCATCTCACAGGTTGCCGTGCATAAAGGAGGTAATTGATGCCCTATTTAGACATGCCAATCGTTTTATACACCACCACAGAGAAAGGCAGCCTAGTTGCAAGGTCTGCTATGCTCAGTGTCATTAACCTTCCTTGAGTGCAAGGTGTCACTTACTGCTCTCATGTGACCATAAAAGCGCCCTGGGATTAGCCAGCTGCATTGCAAATTGTGAAAGATTTCACCCGTTGAATGTAAAACTGGTGTGTGACCACAGGAGAATCGCAGAATTGTTACGGTGCAGAAGGCGGCCATTTGGCCCATCGTGTCTGCACCGGCTCTCCAAACGAGCATCATGTCTTCGTACCATTCCCGTGCCTTTTCCCTGTACCCCTGCACATTTCTTCTATCTGGATAATCATCGAACACCCTCTCGAATGCCTCGATTGAGTCTGCCTCCACCAGGCTTCCAGACCTCACATTCCAGACCCCGACCACATGCTGTGTGGAAAAGCACTTTCTCACTTCACACTTGCTTCTTCTGCAAATCACTTTCCATCTCTCCACCTGTCCCCTCACCTTCACTGATCGATGCACATATACACCCAGGTCCCTCTGCCTCCTGCGCCCCTCTAAGAATTTTACCCTTTTATATGGTCTCTCCATGTTCTTCCCACCAAAATGCATCACCTGACAGAACGCTGCAGGTCTGTGCTTGTTTCCCCGGGATCTGTCACGACCCATACACTTGGTGCAACTCTTAGCTGCCAGATTTGTTTCAGGCGCAGGTCAGGTTGGATGGAGCGAACATCTCGCACACCAATGAGCTTCTGAAAATGGGACTCCACACCCTTGAGCAGTGTGGAGGGGCTCTGCAAGGTGCACTCCAGAGTGTCACTAATAGTGCTCTGTCAGATGTTACAAGGGAAAGAGCACAAGAAAGATCAGCCCTCCTCAGATAAGCAGGATTTGTTGGAAGAGCACATAAGGCCCATGGTAGGACGTGCAAGGGACGCCAAAGATACTCGACACAAACTTTGCGTAACAATGCCAGTTCTGCATGGCCATCACCAAGCATCCATCACCTTGGGTGCAGACCTAGCCATGCCATCCTCCCTTCCTAAATTAACACTTACCCTGGTGTCCTCAACATCTAGAATGGCGACTGGAGCAGTGTCATATCCACTCACTCAGTGAATGCTGATACCACAGTCATTTTAGGGGGATGTGGACATCCATGTCACAGCCTGCCTTGCCCAATTATTCTGATCCAACACCATCACTCAAGTGCTTTGAACTGTAACTGCCTCATTTATAGCCACTGAGCATTAAATGGACCAGTATCCTCCAGAGTGCATGGAGAGTGTGTGGTGGGTGGGCGGCTGTACCTGCATTTAAATCCATGTTCCACAGAATGATCATCAGAGAAGTAACACTTCACATGATTCAATCAAGACTGCACAAAAACACAACACATCTCATTCAGGGGCAATGTCTGTATCTCTACCTCCTTGCGAGCTATCAACATTGTGAGAAACGTGGGGTGTGCCATGACTGTTACCTCTGACACTATGGGGCAATTATGAGCCCGTGTTAGTTGTCAGTGAGAATGACGACGCAGGCACAAAATCTAGAAAGAATCAGAAAACAAGATTCTCCAGAGCGATCATGATTTCTGATTTTCAACCCCCCCCTCGCTGGTGGAGCCCTGGAACCTCATTTCAAACCATTAGCATGCAATTAGTGAGCGGTCCGGGACGTCTCCGGCCCAATCTCGTCTGATCTCAGCAGCTAAGCAGACTCGGGCCTGGGAAAACCAGGTGCAGTAGGCTCAGCGTATGTAAGTTGTTTTAGGCTGTACCTCTTTAGATTTTTGAAAAACGTTTTGGTGCCGTTTTGTTTGCACTTTAGCCCCATACTCTTGATCTACGGGTACCCGGTGCAGAGAGGGGTGAGGAGGGTGGCGGACCTCCCCATGAACCTGCTCATGGACCTTGCCATAAACAGATCGTGGCAGCGAGCGACCGACCCAACTGTCTGCCACAGCTTCATTCGCGGCCCGGTATCCCTGGAAAGGGAGCATGCAGCGTCCATGGGCACCATCGAGGCGAGGCTTTCCGTGCACGCTGGGCACCGCTGGGATACTATGTTGACCCTCTTAAATCACATTCCAGTTTAATGTTTTAAGTTTCATTTGTGATTTGTTTTGGTTTAAGGCAGCGTCCCTTAAAGGGGCTGCCCCTTTGAATTTGTCCCTCAGTTCTCTTAATTTAGTTTATTTGGCTTTCACACAAAATAGTTGGAGCCAAGTTCTTAACCCTTTCGAAGCGTTGGCCCCCAAGCCTGGAACTGAAATGCTCACAGAAGCATTAACATTACACAGATGACACCGATGTGAGCCCCTATGCGAGGTGTGAGGGTGATGTCTACCATCACTCACCCTGTTCAAGGTCATGACGGGGGGCATCTTTGAAGTTCTCTTTAAGGATGCAGATGATGGTTCCATGCATCCACTCAACTGCACTCACAGAAGGGGATGTGCATGGGTGAATGACCCAGGTCCCGAGAGGGCCGAGATCAGGACACTGTCAGAATGACCCAGGTTCCGAGAGGGCCGAGATCAGGACACTGTCAGAATGACCCAGGTTCCGAGAGGGCCGAGATCAGGACGCTGTCAGAATGACCCAGGTCCCGAGAGGGCCGAGATCAGGACACTGTCAGAATGACCCAGGTCCCGAGAGGGCCGAGATCAGGACACTGTCAGAATGACCCAGGTCCCGAGAGGGCCGAGATCAGGACGCTGTCAGAATGACCCAGGTCCCGAGAGGGCTGAGATCAGGACGCTGTCAGAATGACCCAGGTCCCGAGAGGGCCGAGATCAGGACACTCAGAATGACCCAGGTCCCGAGAGGGCCGCGATCAGGACGCTGTCAGAATGACCCAGGTCCCGATCAGGACACTGTCAGAATGACCCAGGTCCCGAGAGGGCCGAGATCAGGACGCTGTCAGAATGACCCAGGTCCCGAGAGGGCCGAGATCAGGACGCTGTCAGAATGACCCAGGTCCCGAGAGGGCCGAGATCAGGACACTGTCAGAATGTCCCAGGTCCCGAGAGGGCCAAGATCAGGACACTGTCAGAATGACCCAGGTCCCGAGAGGGCCGAGATCAGGACACTGTCAGAATGACCCAGGTCCCGAGAGGGCCGAGATCAGGACGCAGTCAGAATGACCCAGGTCCCGAGAGGGCCGAGATCAGGACACTGTCAGAATGACCCAGGTCCCGAGAGGGCCGAGATCAGGACACTGTCAGAATGACCCAGGTCCCGAGAGGGCCGAGTTCAGGACGCTGTCAGAATGACCCAGGTCCCGAGAGGGCCGAGATCAGGACGCTGTCAGAATGACCCAGGTCCCGAGAGGGCCGAGATCAGGACGCTGTCAGAATGACCCAGGTCCCGAGAGGGCCGAGATCAGGACGCTGTCAGAATGACCCAGGTCCCGAGAGGGCCGAGATCAGGACGCTGTCAGAATGACCCAGGTCCCGAGAGGGCCGAGATCAGGACGCTGTCAGAATGACCCAGGTCCCGAGAGGGCCGAGATCAGGACGCTGTCAGAATGACCCAGGTCCCGAGAGGGCCGAGATCAGGACGCTGTCAGAATGACCCAGGTCCCGAGAGGGCCGAGATCAGGACGCTGTCAGAATGACCCAGGTCCCGAGAGGGCCGAGATCAGGACGCTGTCAGAATGACCCAGGTCCCGAGAGGGCCGAGATCAGGACACTGTCAGAATGACCCAGGTCCCGAGAGGGCCGAGATCAGGACGCTGTCAGAATGACCCAGGTCCCGAGAGGGCCGAGATCAGGACGCTGTCAGAATGACCCAGGTCCCGAGAGGGCCGAGATCAGGACGCTGTCAGAATGACCCAGGTCCCGAGAGGGCCGAGATCAGGACGCTGTCAGAATGACCCAGGTCCCGAGAGGGCCGAGATCAGGACGCTGTCAGAATGACCCAGGTACCGAGAGGGCCGAGATCAGGACGCTGTCAGAATGACCCAGGTCCCGAGAGGGCCGAGATCAGGACGCTGTCAGAATGACCCAGGTCCCGAGAGGGCCGAGATCAGGACGCTGTCAGAATGACCCAGGTCCCGAGAGGGCCGAGATCAGGACGCTGTCAGAATGACCCAGGTCCCGAGAGGGCCGAGATCAGGACGCTGTCAGAATGACCGAGGTCCCGAGAGGGCCGAGATCAGGACGCTGTCAGAATGACCCAGGTCCCGAGAGGGCCGAGATCAGGACGCTGTCAGAATGACCCAGGTCCCGATCAGGACACTGTCAGAATGACCCAGGTCCCGAGAGGGCCGAGATCAGGACGCTGTCAGAATGACCCAGGTCCCGAGAGGGCCGAGATCAGGATGCTGTCAGAATGACCCAGGTCCCGATCAGGACACTGTCAGAATGACCCAGGTCCCGAGAGGGCCGAGATCAGGACACTGTCAGAATGACCCAGGTCCCGAGAGGGCCGAGATCAGGACGCTGTCAGAATGACCCAGGTCCCGAGAGGGCCGAGATCAGGACGCTGTCAGAATGACCCAGGTCCCGAGAGGGCCGAGATCAGGACGCTGTCAGAATGACCCAGGTCCCGAGAGGGCCGAGATCAGGACGCTGTCAGAATGACCCAGGTCCCGAGAGGGCCGAGATCAGGACGCTGTCAGAATGACCCAGGTCCCGAGAGGGCCGAGATCAGGACACTGTCAGAATGACCCAGGTCCCGAGAGGGCCGAGATCAGGACACTCAGAATGACCCAGGTCCCGAGAGGGCCGAGATCAGGACGCAGTCAGAATGACCCAGGTCCCGAGAGGGCCGAGATCAGGACACTGTCAGAATGACCCAGGTCCCGAGAGGGCCGAGATCAGGACGCTGTCAGAATGACCCAGGTCCCGAGAGGGCCGAGATCAGGACGCAGTCAGAATGACCCAGGTCCCGAGAGGGCCGAGATCAGGACACTGTCAGAATGACCCAGGTCCCGAGAGGGCCGAGATCAGGACGCAGTCAGAATGACCCAGGTCCCGAGAGGGCCGAGATCAGGACGCAGTCAGAATGACCCAGGTCCCGAGAGGGCCGAGATCAGGACACTGTCAGAATGACCCAGGTCCCGAGAGGGCCGAGATCAGGACGCAGTCAGAATGACCCAGGTCCCGAGAGGGCCGAGATCAGGACGCAGTCAGAATGACCCAGGTCCCGAGAGGGCCGAGATCAGGACACTGTCAGAATGACCCAGGTCCCGAGAGGGCCGAGATCAGGACACTGTCAGAATTCCTCATCGCTCACTTTGGTATTCCCTTTTCAGTGCATGATTCTGGAGAATCATGAAACCTGTCGAGTTGACTTTACAACTCATAGTGAGTGAGCAACAGAAATATCGATGTGCTGCTGCATGTGACTAAGGCCAGTGCCCTATAGAGGAGGGGGAGCTGGGCCCATAGCTGTTGTGGTAGTGGAGCCTCTTAGGGGACATTACTGTCAATGTCTTCCGACGTTGATCATCCTACCTGCACATGTCGGAGCTTGAATGCCATCGAAGACTGCGTCTGTCCCAGGAAACTGGACCACTTTTGCCATGTTTGTGCGAGCTGGCACCACTGCCCGTGGCCCTTAAAGTAACGGCCGCTTTGAACCTCTATGCGGGAAGCTGGTTTCAGTGCAGCAGCGATGACCTGTGCAGTATCTCCCAGTCAGCCACACACAAATGCATAAGGGTACAGATGCCCTTTATGAGGGCCCACATGTATATCAACTTAGACTGGGACCAGGCAAGCCAGGATGTCAGGGCCATGGGCTTCGCCTGCTTTGCAGGCATGCCCCAGGTGCAGGATGGGGCCCATGGTGTCACACGGCGGCAAGAGATTCCACTCCCTCAATGGCCAGCTCGTACCAGGAGGTACCCACACAGGAGGTGGTGGATGACGTCTGTGCAGGAGCCACAAACAACTGTGGAGACTCGCTACGAGGCTGATGGGTCAATGCGTGTGCTTGTCAGGCAGGTGATTGGATTGCTCAAGTTGCGGTTCTGGTGTCTGGACCGGCCGGGGGGTGCTCGCCAATACAGCCACTGCACTCCCCACAAAGGGACCGGCGGGGGGGGGGGGACAACCCATGAAGGTCTAGGGCCATGGGCAAGACCCACATGGGGCGAAGGTCTAGGGAACACCTCATGGGTTTGGGGACGAGCAGGACTAGGGAATAGCTCTCCCACCGTGAGGTGTGACACCTCATCAGTACTGTGTGCCTGCGGGCGATCATCATAATGGTTCCTACATTCATGGGCAGGGCACTAAAGCCATCGGCCGCACTCTGAAGGAGAATGACGATGACTTACAGTGAGGACAGAGCGATGCTTTTCTCATCCTCAGCGATATGTCTGATTCCTGCCTGACAGAGCTGATCTCGACCCGCCAATGAACAGGCTTATCACGTGGTTCAGAAACGCGGAATGAGCTCTCATCTGCTGCAGGCCACCCCAAGGTCAGGGGTCCTGGTGTTTTCCTGGCTAACCTTTACTGCATCCTCAGTGTGGGAGCTGGCAGAGACACAGCGCTGTCATTGTCACACTCCGCAGGGAGGTAACGGAGAGTGTGCCTGGGAGTTTGCAGAGCATGGTGCCATGAAATGACAGGGCGGAGGAGCTGCTGGTGAACAATAAGACAATGGTGACTTATCTCTACTAGAGCCTAGGTTAACCCGTGCCCACGAGATGTCTATCGCTTCTTCCTCTTCCTCACCCTCCTGCAACGTCTAGCTCTATCCTCCAGGACCCACGGCTGAGGTTGAGGCGATCTGCTGATTTCCACGCCCGTTGCCTGAGATGACCTTGGCGGGCATTTTCTGGGGCGCCTGGACCTTGAGGGTCCCGGCCTGCTTTCGGGCAGCCCAGGAGTTGGGAGTGCTACCTTCCTCGGTGTGCGGGGCTCGAGGTGTGTTGCTCACAGGGAAGTGGGTGTCAGTGGATCTCCTGGGCTGAGCTCCTGCCGATCCTCTTCCCTTTGGGTGCCTGGGGGACTCTGGACTCCTCTATGGGATCGAGGGGCAGCTGGAATGTGATCCAGAAGCCCCGCCCTCCTCTGGCACTGACACTCGTGGATTCACACCAGTGCCTGCTCCGTGCTGTTGAAGCCCTGCACCATGGAGCTCACACCCTCAGCTCTGGAGATTATGAGTTGAACCATGGAGCGGGCATTCCCCTGCCATGGAGTGCACGTCCTGCACCAGGGTCTCCACTGATGATGCCACCCTCACACTGTTGGCCTAATTGCGTAGGAGCAACGGCATCATCTCCTTGGACAGAAGTCGATGGGACTCCTCCAGTCAGCCTTGCACTCCGAGGAGAGATGCTGCCATCTGTTCCTGACACTCGTGACTCTGTCTTTGCAGCTCCAGCAGCTCTGGGACAACCTCACCTGGGAGCATGTCATCGGCCAGGAGCTCAGCAATGTCCTGGGCTTTGGCATCTCTCCGAGTGCCGGTTCCCTGGGGTGTCCCTGCCAGCGCCTGCTGTAGATCATCAGCCGTGAGGTGCTCACCAGTGAATGACCCAGAAGCCTGCCTACTAGGTGTGAGTATCTGTGCTAGTGGAGGGTGTGGGTGACGGATGTGACACCTCTTCAGTGTTGGTGCCCGAGATGTCTCCCTCGGAACTGCTCGGGTCTGTGGTCTCCACAGGGGTGCGAGGATGGTTCAGGCTGGTCGACAGATTGCCCTGCGAGGGAAGGGAGATGGCATTAGCACGTGGGGGGATAAATGATGAGACGATGTTTACTCATGTGAGGCTTGAAGAATGACTGTGTGTCCTGAGGGGTCTCTCTCTTGTCTGCAGCCCCCACTTTACCCTCCGCACAAGCTCGGTCCTGCTCCTCCCTGGCCAGCTCAAGAGCTCTTTCCTCAAAGGGGGTGAGACATCTGAGCTCACAATAACTCCGGGTGGCTGTGCCCACTCGCACCGATTGTGCTCAGGTTTGTCCTGCAGTGAGACAGATGGGAGAGTGTAGGCGGGAATCCTGCCCGTTGAGATGGTGATGAGGTGTGGCAGGCGTGGGACCGGAGTGGGAGCGGGGATGTGAGGAGCAGAGGATGGTAAGAGGGCCTTTTGACAGGTGTTGGCAACCCGCAAGGTGGCTGGGTAAGAGATCACCTTGGAGGTGCGAGGGGTGTGTGAGGAGGTGCAGTGAGGGACTAGAGGTGGCAGACCGACCCTGGCTGCATGAAGAAGTCTGACAACACCAGGTTAAATTCCAACAGGTTTACTTCAAATCACTAGCTTTCGGAGCTGCTCCTTCATCAGGTGAATGAAGAGGTATGTGGCTCAGGTGAATGAAGAGGACATACCTCTTCATTCACCTGAGGAAGGAGCAGCGCTCCGAAAGCTACTGATTTGAAACAAACCTGTTGGACTTTAACCTGGTGTTGTAAGACTTCTTACTGTGCTCACCCCAGTCCAACGCCGGCATCTCCACATCATGCATGAAGAAGGTCATTCACCGTTTTCAACACTGCCACCCTGTCCTCTTCTACAGTGAGCTGACACTGACTGAGGCTGCCATGGCCTCCCAGGCAGGGACGGTGACCTTCTGGAAGGACGTCTGTGTGACAGAGGACATCACATCACTGCTGTACACCATCCAAGAGTTTGGTCGGGGCTCTGTGCTGGCCTCCTGGCAGCCATACCCTCTAATGGATGTGGAACAAGTGCTGTGAGGCGTTTTTATGGAGCTCCCCATGGATTGCCCCGGGGTGAGCCGATGAGCAGCAGAACTCCACGAGCTCGCCGTGATTCACGTGGTTAAATCATTATTTTCCCCAGAGGCTCAATAATCCGGGGAATTTCCCACTGCTCGCTCCGGCGCGTTTTACACCGTTTTAGAACAAAGAACAAAGAAAATGACAGCACAGGAACAGGCCCTTCGGCCCTCCCAGCCTGCGCCGGTCCAGATCCTTTATCTAAACCTGTCACCTATTTTCCAAAGATCTACTTCCCTCTGTTCCCCGCCCGTTCATATATCTGTCTAGATGCATCTTAAATGATGCTATCGTGCCCGCCTCTACCACCTCCGCTGGCAAAGCGTTCCAGGCACCCACCACCCTCTGCGTAAAAAACTTTCCACGCACATCTCCCTTAAACTTTCCCCCTCTCACCTTGAAATCGTGACCCCTTGTAATTGACACCCCCACTCTTGGAAAAACCTTGTTGCTATCCACCCTGTCCATACCTCTCATAATTTTGTAGACCTCAATCAGGTCCCCCCTCGACCTCCGTCTTTCCAACAAAAACAATCCTAATCTACTCAACCTTTCTCCATAGCTAGCACCCTCCATACCAGGCAACATCCTGGTGAACCTCCTCTGCACCCTCTCTAAAGCATCCACATCCTTCTGGTAATGTGGTGACCAGAACTGCACGCAATATTCCAAATGTGGCCTAACCAAAGTCCTATACAACTGTAACATGACCTGCCGACTCTTGTACTCAATACCCCGTCCGATGAAGGCAAGCATGCTGTATGCCTTCTTGACCACTCAGGGTACAATGGACCTGAACTCCCAGATCTCTCTGTACATCAATTTTCCCCAGGACTCTTCCATTGACCGTATAGTCAGCTCTTGAATTCGATCTTCCAAAATGCATCACCTCGCATTTGCCTGGATTGAACTCCATCTGCCATTTCTCTGTCCAACTCTCCAATCTATCTATATTTTGCTGTATTCTCTGACAGTCCTCCTCGCTATTTGCAACTCCACCAATCTTAGTATCATCTGCAAACTTGCTAATCAGACCACCTATACCTTCGTCCAGATCATTTATGTATATCACAAACAACAGTGGTCCGAGCACGGATCCCTGTGGAACACCACTAGTCACCTTTCTCCATTTTGAGACACTCCCTTCCACCACTACTCTCTGTCTCCTGTTGCCCAGCCAGTTCTTTATCCATCTAGCTAGTACACCCTGAACCCCATACGGCTTCACTTTTTCCATCAACCTGCCATGGGAAACTTTATCAAACGCCTTACTGAAGTCCATGTATATGACATCTACAGCCCTTCCCTCGTCAATTAACTTTGTCACTTCCTCAAAGAATTCTATTAGGTTTGTAAGACATGACCTTCCCTGCACAAAACCATGCTTCCTATCACTGATAAGTCTATTTTCTTCCAAATGTGAATAGATCCTGTCCCTCAGTACCTTTTCCAACAGTTTGCCTACCACTGGCGTCAAGCTCACAGGTCTATAATTCCCTGGATTATCCCTGCTACCCTTCTTAAACAAAGGGACCCTTTTCTCACCGGAACCAACATTGCCAAATGTTGATTAGATTTCACCTTATGATAGGCCCCCATAAATTCTCTATGAATGTTTACAGAAAATATTATCTTGTGCTTTAATTTATCAATTCAAAGCAAAATGGAAAACGCACCGGTAGTACCCGAGTGCTGATATGTCAGAGTACTATCCCAACACTAGCAGCTGAGGGCAAGGTAGTTTGCGCACTGTCCATTCTAGTTGCCCTGGGTGACTGTGACAGACGTCCTCTGGAGGCATCGGGCCTTGAGGACAGGCATACAGGGAGGGGGGTCTCCTGCACAGGGAGCAGGGGCATCCCCCTCAGCCTGGCCTGCTGGAGCTGTTGGGGTGAGTGGCAGAGGGCAATGCCACTTACCCTGTGATTGATTGTGCTGAGGCGAAGGCAGCTGGCACACGTTTATCTCCATCTGGGTGCAGAATGGCACTTCCAGCTGTCCCTCATGGGTGCCACATGCCACCCCACCCCACAAATCTACACGCAAACCCTCCGCGGACCGTGTGGGTGTAACTGCGCTGGCAGAGGTGAATGCGGAGGCTGGTGATGATGCATCGGATGGGCTGCTGGTTACTTTGGCCCCAGACATGGACAACTGTGGTTCCTGTACTGGCTGTGGCCTGATCCTTGGATGGTGATGACCTGCAGTGGAGAGCAAAAGAAATCAGATTAGGAATCATCACAGTTTGGGTTCTTCACATTAACCCTGTGGGTCCATTTGTTTGCCTCATCCTCCTTCCTCCTGCCTGGTCCAGCCTCACCATCTGCTAGCAATCCGGTTCCCTCCTCATCGGCAATCTCCGTCACCTCCTCCTTGGTCGTTGTGAGGAGCCTCAGGTCTGGAGCTCCTCCTCCTGTGTGCCTACTTGCCCTGGGTCTGCTTGACAAAGTGCAGGGTTAGTGTCATGTCCAATGGCATCTAACCCACTTCCCTGCATGCATCGCCATCATGCTTCCAATCCCGTCATTCCGACTTTGTATCCAAGCGCATACAAAAGGCAAACTTCCAGACGCTTTGAACTCCATTACCATGTGGTACTGAGGCTGCCCACTCACACATAGAGTATTGACAACCACGTGAGAGACTCTTGTTGAAGATGGACACTGGCACTTATGCTTGCCCGTTTCCTGCACTGGACCCAAGGTCGGCGGATGACCCCATAGTTGCTCACCTTCTCTGGCGGGAGGACTTTCTTATGCCATCCTCCAAGAAAGCGCATGTAGCTCACGGTAGGTCTCACCAATGAAGAGCTTCCCTTGCAACCTCAAATGTGTTTTGCAAGCACACCGCTGGCACTTAGAATTTTAATTATAATCGTGTGGGGGAGGCAAATGAGTGAAAGCGGAAATCGTGCACAGGTCTGGTCAGGACATTGGAAATGACACCCTGTTGACAAAACCCTGGCTGTGTGTGTATGTGTGTCCGTGTCACTGTTTCTGGGTGTGTGCGCACGTTTTTATATGTGCATTTGTGTGTGCACATGTATGTGTGTGTATGTATATATATATATGTGGTTTTAAAAATAAATTTAGAGTCCCCAATTCATTTTCCCAATTAAGGGGTAATTTAGCGTGTCCAATCCACCCACCCTGCACATCTTTGGGTTGTGGGGGCGAAACCCACGCAGACACGGGGAGAATGTGCAAACTCCACACGGACAGTGACCCAGAGCCGGGATCGAACCTGGGACCTTGGCGCCGTGAGGCAGCAGTGCTAACCACTGCGCCACTGTGCCGCCTTGTGTGTGTGTGTGTGTGCACGTGTGTGCGTGCGGGATCAGCTGTGAACTAAATATCCTGCTGAAGTTGATGACTGAGAGCAATGAGCACTCGGCCAAATTAACAGAATAGTGCTGGAACCATTCTGACCAGATCTCCGTTTGATGAGACAAGTGGCCCTGGACTCAAAGGTGCAAAACAAAGTGACTCGAAACAGTATTAATACAAGGGTGCAACCCTCCTGCCCAGTGCGACATGCAGTTAAAAATCTCAACTGGAATTGCTGACGGGTAGGACAGAGCGTGCACTGATAGGAGGGCCATTTTCAAGTTCAGCCCACATCAGCACAGGCTGCTGATGAACAGGAAAGTGGCAGTGAGGGGTGAAAGGGCTGGGAGCTGGAACATTTTCTACATTCCAGAGCAGAGGACAAACATCAGGGAGTTTCGAATATAAGATGCATATTTCACAAAACGATTTAAAAAGCAGTCATCACTCACCGAATGATCATCAGTGCCCCTTCAACAAATTCACAGCATGCAAGGATCAATGGCAATCTACTGCAGGCGCTAAAGCAATTTTACGGTGTCGGCATGACTGCAGACTAATTCGACTGAACTATAACCACCAAGTTAATTGTGCCCATCCAGAGAGAAGAGTGCGTGGATAATTTGGATGCATCAGTCAGAAGCAGAAGCTCACGGACAATTTGTACTTACTGCTCTCCTCAGGTGCTGCCTAGAGGAAAGACACACATGACGATAAAACACCACACATGGGCCAGCGACAAGAATCATTGAATCCCTGCAGAGCAGGAGGCCATTCTGCCCGTCGAGTCTGCACTGACCCTCTGAAAGACCACCCTACCTAGGCCCACTCCCCTTACCTATCACCACATAACACCAACTAACCTGCACATCTTTGGACAATAAGGGACAATTTATCGTGGCCAATCCACCTAACCTGCGCATCTTTGGACACTAAGGGACAATTTAGCATGGCCAATCCACCTAACCTGTACATCTTTGGACACTAAGGGACAATTTAGCACGGCCAATCCACCTAACCTGTACATCTTTGGACATTAAGGGACAATTTAACACGGCCAATCCACCTAACCTGCACATCTTTGGACACTAAGGGACAATTTAACATGGCCAATCCACCTAACCTGCACATCTTTGGACACTAAGGGACAATTTAACATGGCTAATCCACCTAACCTGCACATCTTTGGACACTAAGGGACAATTTAACATGGCCAATCCACCTAACCTGCACATCTTTGGACACTAAGGGACAATTTATCATGGCCAATCCACCTAACCTGCACATCTTTGGACACTAAGGGACAATTTAACACGGCCAATCCACCTAACCTGCACATCATTGGACTGTGGGAGGAAACCGGAGCACCCGGGGGAAACCCACGCACACACGGGGGAGAACATGCAAACTCCACAGACTGTGACCCAAGACTGGAATTGAACCCGGGTCCCTGGCGCAGAGAGGAAGCAGTGCTAACCACTATGCCACCCGACTTTGTGATTCTGCGGACGGGAGAATCTGTTTCCACTGGTTGGGAGCTTGATTTTAGAGGAAACAGAATTTAGAGGAAACAGGAAAGCTTCATTAAATCAGAAGCAGAAGTTTTATATTTCTATTCATTGCTGTACAGATCATCGATGATAGCCAGACCAGGCAAGGGTGGCAGATTTCCTTCCCGAAAGGACATGAGCAAACCAGATGGGTTTTAACGACAACGGTTTCATGGTCATTATTAGACTTATAATTCCAGATTTTTATTGAAATCAAACGTCACCATCTGCTGTGGTGGGATTCAAAGCCAGGACCCCAGAGCATTACCCCGGATCGCTGGATTCTTACTCGCGTGACAATATCAATAACCGTGAAAAGACAATTGGGACAACAGTGTGTATGTAGCCTGTACAATAGTTATTGCAAATGTAAAACAAAAAAACACCACATTGGGTGGTCCCAATCTGTACAAATGCTCAACTGTCACTGAATTTTCACTGAAACCCGTGAATATTTGTGTCCAAATAAACTGTTAGAGATCCCCTCCAGAGCAAGAAAAGATTTTATCCTTCCAAATTAGGAATGTGACTGCAGAACTCTTACAGGTATAGCACTGTACAACATTGGGGTACAGTACTGGTGGGGACGGGTCTGTCACTGTGTAACACTGGGGTGCAGTACTGGTGGGGACGGTTCTGTCACTGTGTAACACTGGGGTACAGTACTGGTGGGGACGGGTCTGTCACTGTATAACACTGGGGTACAGTGCTGGTGGGGATGGGTCTGTCTCTGTATAACACTGGGGTACAGTACTGGTGGGGACGGGTCTGTCACTGTATAACACTGGGGTACAGTACTGGTGGGGACGGGTCTGTCACTGTATAACACTGGGGTACAGTACTGGTGGGGACGGGTATGTCCCTGTATAACACTGGGGTACAGTACTGGTGGGGACGGGTCTGTCACTGTATAACACTGGGGTACAGTACTGGTGGGGACGGGTCTGTCACTGTATAACACTGGGATACAGTACTGGTGGGGACGGGTCTGTCACTGTATAACACTGGGATACAGTACTGGTGGGACAGGTCTGTCACTGTATAACACTGGGATACAGTACTGGTGGGGACGGGTCTGTCACTGTATAACACTGGGATACAGTACTGGTGGGGACGGGTCTGTCACTATAACACTGGGGTACAGTACTGGTGGGGACGGGTCTGTCACTGTATAACACTGGGGTACAGTACTGGTGGGGACGGGTCTGTCACTGTATAACACTGGGGTACAGTACTGGTGGGGACGGGTCTGTCACTGCATAACACTGGGTACAGTACTGGTGGGGATGGGTCTGTCTCTGTATAACACTGGGGTACAGTACTGGTGGGGACGGGTCTGTCACTGTATAACACTGGGGTACAGTACTGGTGGGGACGGGTCTGTCACTGTGTAACACTGGGGTACAGTACTGGTGGAGACGGGTCTGTCACTGTGTAACACTGGGACACAGTACTGGTGGGGACGGGTCTGTCACTGTATAACACTGGGACACAGTACTGGTGGGGACGGGTCTGTCACTGTATAACACTGGGGTACAGTACTGGTGGGGACGGGTCTGTCACTGTATAACACTGGGGTACAGTACTGGTGGGGACGGGTCTGTCACTGTATAACACTGGGGTACAGTACTGGTGGGGACGGGTCTGTCACTGTGTAACACTGGGGTGCAGTACTGGTGGGGACGGTTCTGTCACTGTGTAACACTGGGGTACAGTACTGGTGGGGACGGGTCTGTCACTGTATAACACTGGGGTACAGTGCTGGTGGGGATGGGTCTGTCTCTGTATAACACTGGGGTACAGTACTGGTGGGGACGGGTCTGTCACTGTATAACACTGGGGTACAGTACTGGTGGGGACGGGTCTGTCACTGTATAACACTGGGGTACAGTACTGGTGGGGACGGGTATGTCCCTGTATAACACTGGGGTACAGTACTGGTGGGGACGGGTCTGTCACTGTATAACACTGGGGTACAGTACTGGTGGGGACGGGTCTGTCACTGTATAACACTGGGATACAGTACTGGTGGGGACGGGTCTGTCACTGTATAACACTGGGATACAGTACTGGTGGGACAGGTCTGTCACTGTATAACACTGGGATACAGTACTGGTGGGGACGGGTCTGTCACTGTATAACACTGGGATACAGTACTGGTGGGGACGGGTCTGTCACTATAACACTGGGGTACAGTACTGGTGGGGACGGGTCTGTCACTGTATAACACTGGGGTACAGTACTGGTGGGGACGGGTCTGTCACTGTATAACACTGGGGTACAGTACTGGTGGGGACGGGTCTGTCACTATAACACTGGGTACAGTACTGGTGGGGATGGGTCTGTCTCTGTATAACACTGGGGTACAGTACTGGTGGGGACGGGTCTGTCACTGTATAACACTGGGGTACAGTACTGGTGGGGACGGGTCTGTCACTGTGTAACACTGGGGTACAGTACTGGTGGAGACGGGTCTGTCACTGTGTAACACTGGGACACAGTACTGGTGGGGACGGGTCTGTCACTGTATAACACTGGGACACAGTACTGGTGGGGACGGGTCTGTCACTGTATAACACTGGGGTACAGTACTGGTGGGGACGGGTCTGTCACTGTATAACACTGGGGTACAGTACTGGTGGGGACGGGTCTCTCACTGTATAACACTGGGGTACAGTACTGGTGGGGACGGGTCTGTCACTGTATAACACTGGGGTACAGTACTGGTGGGGATGGGTCTGTCACTATGTAACACTGGGTACAGTACTGGTGGGGATGGGTCTGTCACTGTGTAACACTGGGGTACAGTACTGGTGGAGACGGGTCTGTCACTGTGTAACACTGGGACACAGTACTGGTGGGGACGGGTCTGTCACTGTATAACACTGGGACACAGTACTGGTGGGGACGGGTCTGTCACTGTATAACACTGGGGTACAGTACTGGTGGGGACGGGTCTGTCACTGTATAACACTGGGGTACAGTACTGGTGGGGACGGGTCTGTCACTGTATAACACTGGGGTACAGTACTGGTGGGGACGGGTCTGTCACTGTATAACACTGGGGTACAGTACTGGTGGGGATGGGTCTGTCACTATGTAACACTGGGTACAGTACTGGTGGGGATGGGTCTGTCACTGTATGACACTGGGGCACAGTACTGGTGGGGATGGGTTTGTCACTGTATAACACTGGGATACAGTACTGGTGGGGACGGGTCTGTCACTGTATAACACTGGGGTACAGTACTGGTGGGGACGGGTCTGTCACTGTATAACACTGGGATACAGTACTGGTGGGGACGGGTCTGTCACTGTATAACACTGGGGTACAGTACTGGTGGGGACGGGTCTGTCACTATAACACTGGGGTACAGTACTGGTGGAGACGGTTCTGTCACTGTATAACACTGGGATACAGTACTGGTGGGGACGGGTCTGTCACTGTATAACACTGGGATACAGTACTGGTGGGGACGGGTCTGTCACTGTATAACACTGGGATACAGTACTGGTGGAGACGGTTCTGTCACTGTATAACACTGGGGTACAGTACTGGTGGGGACGGGTCTGTCACTGTATAACACTGGGGTACAGTACTGGTGGGGACGGGTCTGTCACTGTATAACACTGGGGTACAGTACTGGTGGGGACGGGTCTGTCACTGTATAACACTGGGATACAGTACTGGTGGGGACGGGTCTGTCACTGTATAACACTGGGGTACAGTACTGGTGGGGACGGGTCTGTCACTATAACACTGGTGTACAGTACTGGTGGAGACGGTTCTGTCACTGTACAACACTGGGGCACAGTACTGGTGGGGACGGGTCTGTCACTGTATAACACTGGGATACAGTACTGGTGGGGACGGGTCTGTCGCTGTATAACACTGGGGTACAGTACTGGTGGGGACGGGTCTGTCACTGTATAACATTGGGGTGCAGTACTGGTGGGGACGGGTCTGTCACTGTATAACACTGGGGTACAGTACTGGTGGGGACGGGTCTGTCACTATAACACTGGGGTACAGTACTGGTGGAGACGGTTCTGTCACTGTATAACACTGGGGTACAGTACTGGTGGGGACGGGTCTGTCACTGTATAACACTGGGGTACAGTACTGGTGGGGACGGGTCTGTCACTGTATAACACTGGGGTACAGTACTGGTGGAGACGGTTCTGTCACTGTATAACACTGGGGTACAGTACTGGTGGGGACGGGTCTGTCACTGTATAACACTGGGGTACAGTGCTGGTGGGGACGGGTCTGTCACTGTATAACACTGGGGTACAGTACTGGTGGGGCCGGGTCTGTCACTGTGTAACACTGGGGTACAGTACTGTTGGGGACGGGTCTGTCACTGTATAACACTGGGATACAGTACTGGTGGGGACGGGTCTGTCACTGTATAACACTGGGATACAGTACTGGTGGGACAGGTCTGTCACTGTATAACACTGGGATACAGTACTGGTGGGGACGGGTCTGTCACTGTATAACACTGGGATACAGTACTGGTGGGGACGGGTCTGTCACTATAACACTGGGGTACAGTACTGGTGGGGACGGGTCTGTCACTGTATAACACTGGGGTACAGTACTGGTGGGGACGGGTCTGTCACTGTATAACACTGGGGTACAGTACTGGTGGGGACGGGTCTGTCACTGTATAACACTAGGGTACAGTACTGGTGGGGACGGGCCTGTCACTGTATAACACTGGGGTACAGTACTCTGTGGGGAGCTCACTTCACCTGATAAAGGAGCTGCGCTCCGAAAGCTTGTGATTTAGGGTCAAGGTTTATGTGCAGGTTCAGTCAGCAATTAAGAAGGCAAATGCAATGTTAGCATTCATGTCAAGAGGGCTCGAATACAAGACCAGGGATGTACTTCTGAGGTTGTATAAGGCTCTGGTCAGACCCCATTTAGATTATTGTGAGCAGTTTTGGGCCCCATTTCTAAGGAAGGATGTGCTGGCCTTGGAAAGGGACCAGAGGAGGTTCACAAGAATGATCCCAGGAATGAAGAACTTGTCGTATGAGGAACGTTTGAGGACTCTGGGAGTTTAGGAGAAGGGATCTTATTGAAACGTACAAGCTACTGCGAGGCCTGGATAGAGTGGACGTGGAGAGGATGTTTCCACTTGTAGGAAAAACTAGAAGCAGAGGACACCATCTCAGATTAAAGGGACGATCCTTTAAAACAGAGATGAGGAGGAATTTCTCCAGCCAGAGGGTGGTGAATCTGTGGAACTCTTTGCCGCAGAAGGCTGTGGAGGCCAAATCACTGAGTGTCTTTAGGACAGAGATAGATAGGTTCTTGATTGATAAGGGGATCAGGGGTTATGGGGAGAAGGCAGGAGAATGGGGATGAGAAAATATCAGCCATGATTGAATGGCGGAGCAGACTCGATGGGCCGAGTGGCCTAATTCTGCTCCTATGTCTTATGGTCTCATGGATTTCAAATAAACCTGATGGACTTGAACCTGGTGTTGTGAGACCTCTTGCTGTGCCCACCCCAGTCCAACGCCAGCATCTCCACATCAGGACATTGGTGACTGCCGAGGAAACCCTGTCCCTAGAAGGGATCAAAATTGGTCAGGAATAGACTGTTGGTACTAGTTGACAAGGCACCAGGATCCGATGAGGTGCATCCAAGGATAGTGAAGTGAGAATGGAAATTTCCAGGGCCCTGCGGATAATCTTGCAGTCTTCTCTCGACTCGAGGGAGATGCCAGAGGACTGGTGAATTGCAAATGTTATGCCCTTGTTCAAAACAGTTTGTAAGGGTAGCCCCAGCAATTACAGAGCAGTCAGTTTAACATCAATGGTGAGCAAACTTCTCGAAACAATTATTCGGGATAGAATTAGTAGTCCTAGGGAAAAATGTGGATTGATTAGGAAGACCCAGCATGGATTTCTGAAGGGGAAATCATGTTTGACTAACATGCTTAAGTTTTTTGAGGTAACAGAAAGGGTCGATGAGGGTAATGCTGTTGATGCGGTTTACATGGACTTTCAGAAGGTTTTCGATATAGTGCCACACAATAGACTTGTGGGAAACATTATAGCTCATGGAATAAACGGGACAGGAACAACATGGATACGGTCTTGGCTGAATAGGAAGCAGTGTAACAGTTGATGGATGTTTTTTGGGCTGGAGGGAGGTTTGTAGTGGTGTTGTCCGGGGGTCAGTATTGAGACCCTTGGTTTTCCTGACATATATTAATGATCTAGATCTTGGTATGCAGGGAGCAATTTCAAAGTTGAATGGCCTCCTTCTGTTCTGGAACCGTTCTGTGATTCCAAGATTGTTGCTGGGTGAAAATTGTGGACTGCCCTTACCTAACGAACACCAAATGGACTGCAGGAGTCCAAGAACGCAGCTCACCATCACCGTCTCAAAGGCCACATGGGGATGGGCAACTTCCTTACTAACAAAAACCTAACAGACCAGTTTTAGTGAGGGCTGTTCATGTGTTGTCAATGAGCTAACCCTAGAATTTCTGATTTAAAAGCAGGAGAAAGGGAGGGGAGGGGGGGATTTTACCAGAATTTGGTAAAGTATCACGCCCGCACAAACCAGTTTCCCCACACAGGACCACGCCTGGCCCAGCCTGTGTCGACAAGGTTTCAGCATTCCGTGAGGAGGATCATTAGGCCGGGGGGAGGGGGTGCGGTGCTTCCGCTTCTAAATACATTGCAGTGAATTCAAATTTATTAAAATCTCGTACCGTTGCTGGGGGGGGGGGGGGGGGGGGGAGATCGGGATGAGAAATGCGATACCTGGCAACAATCGCGTTTAGCGATTCCGCCCTTGACACCGATCCCGTGGGTGGCCACAGGGTTCCACCCAAAGAGCGTTACCAAGGGGAGCTGAATACTGAAACTGTCAACATCCATCAGCCGGGAATAAAGAGTGTCAGAGAGAGCGAACCCAACACCTATCCAGAGCCTGCAATGCAGAACCATTTCAGAATGTGGCTGTGAAAAGCTGTAAGTAAGCTGCTGCCAATCAGGCTGGCTTCTCCCACTGCGGCACTCATCACCCTGTGGTTGCGTGCCCACTCAATGTTATTGGGCCGACAACGTGCAAGGTGTGGGGTTGGAAGGAATATCTCGGGTCAGCCTGATTTGGGCCTCATTTGTCCACCGCACACAGGAGGCCACTTACTAACCAGCAGCAGGTCCCTGCTTTATTTCCCCTTGCTTAAATCAGCGATGCCCACGATAACGATGCCCATGGTGCCTCGGCCAAATTCAACTAACCGCATCAGATCGATCACCGAGCACAGTCGGGAAATGAAACTTGGGGCCGTAATACACTTTTGTTCAAAAGCATCTTTTGTCAAAGGTCATACATTCAAATGGAAAGTAAACTTATCATGATTTTAAAAAATTTATTTACGGGATGTGGCGTCGCTGGCTAGGCCCAGCATTTCCCAGCCCATCCTTAATTGCCGCTTGAGAAGGTGGGGGTGAGCTGCCTTATTGAACCGCTGCAGTCCCTGTGGTGTAGGTACACTCACTGTGCTGTTAGGGAGGGAGTTCCAGGATGTTGCCCCAGCGACAGTGAAGGAACGGCGATATATTTCCAAGTCAGGGTGGTGAGTGACTCGGAGGGGAACCTCCAGGTGGTGGGGTTCCCAGGTATCTGCTGCTCTTGTCCTTCTAGATGGTAGAGGGCGTGGGTTTGGAAGGTGCTGTCTAAGGAACCTTGGTGAGTTACTGCAGTGCATCTTGTAGTTGGTACACACGGCTGTCACTGTTCGTCGGTGGTGGAGGGAGTGAATGTTTGTGGAAGGGGGGCAATCAAGCGGGGCTGCTTTGTCCTGGATGGTGTTGAGCTTCTTGAGTGTTGTTGGAGCTGCGCTCATCCAGGCAAGTGGAAAGTATTCCATTATACTCCTGACTTGTGCCTTGTAGATGGTGGACAGGCTTTGGGGGGTCAGGAGGTGAGTTACTCACTGCAGGATTCCCAGCCTCTGACTTGCTCCTGTAGCCACAGTATTTATATGGCTAGTTGAGTATCTGATCAATGGTAACCCTCGGGCTGTTGAGAGTGAGGGAGTGAACGTTATGCAATGTCAAGGGGTGCACACCATTAAAATTCCAAATACTTTTTCCAATTGTAGAAATACTTCACCAATGAAAGATGATATAACTTATTAATGGCTGCCATCAGCATCAATTCTGGAGTTGATATCAACCTTTGGTTGGTTTCTACAACTCACAGCTCCTGAATCATACTGAGCTTTGACCATGTGCTTGAGTAGAGAGTGTCTTTTAGCTAATTGTAGGTGGGTTAAGTAACAACTTGATTTAGAAAATTTTCATCCTAGTTTTCAAATCCCTCCATGTCCTCTCCCCCCCTCCCTGTCTCTGTAATCTCCTCCAGCCCCACAACCCTTCGAGATCTCTGTGCCCCTCTAATTCCTGCCTCTTTTAAAAATATTCTTTGTCACAAGTAGGCTTACATTAACACTGCAATGAAGTTACTGTGAAAATCCCCTCGTCGCCACATTCCGGCGCCTGTTCGGGTCACAGAGGGAGAATTCAGAATGTCCAATTCACCCAACAGCACGTCTTTCGGGACTTGTGGGAGGAAACCGGAGCACCCGGAGGAAACCCACGCAAACACGGGGAGAACGTGCAGACTCCGCACAGACAGTGACCCAAGCCGGAATCGAACCTGGGACCCTGGAGCTGTGAAGCAAGAGTGCTAACCACTGTGCTACCGTGCCACCCCTCTTGAACATCCCCAATTTCAATCGCTCCACAATTGGCAGCCATGCCATCAGATGCCATGGCCCAAGTGTTAGAATTCTCTTTTCTCCTCTTTTGAGGCACTCCTTAAAACCTACCTCTTTGCTTAAGCTTTTGTTCATCTGACCCAAGATCTCCCAACACCTCCTTGTATAACTTGGTGCAACAGTGAAGTTCGAGCCATTCAGGGATCCCAGTTACCCACCAATATCTCACGGCATGGCCAATCTAACGAACTCTGCAACGCGAGTGTTCTGGACATACATTTATTTTGGGTTTTGAGAAAACATTTCAAACTCCGTGGAAGATCTGAGACAGGCGGTTACATTTTCTCAGTACGATCAGTATCAAAAATATTCATCAAGAACTACGGAAATGCATGACAGGACAGGTGTAAGATACTACATAAACTACCACAACTCTGCGATTTCCTCAGTTAGAGGACAGGGTCTGTGACTGTGATTCACACACACAAAGTGAGGAGACAAGGGTCTGACTGTAATACACACACGGGTGGGGGTCTGTCTGTAATATACACACACACACACACACACACACACACACACACAGAGGGGGCAGGGGTCTGTGACTGATTCTCACACACACACAGTGAGGGGACAGGGGTCTGTGATTCTCACACAGGGATGGGGGTCTGTCTGTAATATACACACACACACACACACACACAGAGGGGACAGGGCACTGACTGTAATACACACACAGGGATAGGGGTCTGTCTGTAATATACACACACACAGTGAGGGGACAGGGCACTGACTGTAATACACACACAGGGATAGGGGTCTGTCTGTAATACACACACACACACACAGTGAGGGGACAGGGCTCTGACAGTAATACACACACAGGGATAGGGGTCTGTCTGTAATACACACACACACAGTGAGGGGACAGGGGTCCTTGTCTGTGATTCTCTCACACACCGTGATGGGTCAGAGGTCAGTGTCTGTGATACACACTCATGGGACAGGGGTCTGTGTCTGTGATTCACACACACACACACACACACACAGTGACGGGACAGGGGTTTGTGACTGTGATTCACACACACAGAGTGATGGGACAGAGGTCAGTGTCTGTGATTCACACACACACACACAGTGATGGGACAGGGGTCTGTGTCGGTGATTCTCTCACACACACAGTGATGGGACAGGGGTCTGTGTCTGTGATACACACTCTGATGGAATGGGGGGTCTGTGAGATACACACACACACACAGTGAGGGGACAGGGCACTGACTGCAATACACACACAGGGATGGGGGTCTGTCTGTAATATATATATACACACACACACACACACACACACACACAGGGGACAGGGGTCTGTGACTGATTCTCACTCACACACACAGTGAGGGGACAGGGCTCTGACTGTAATACACACACACAATGAGGGGACAGGGGTCTGTGACTGATTCTCTCACACACACTCACACAGTGAGGGGACAGGGGTCTGTGTCTGTGATTCATACACACACACACACAGTGAGGGGACAGGGGTCTGTGTCCGTGATTTTCACACACACACAGTGAGGGGACAGGGCTCTGACAGTAATACACACACAGGGATAGGGGTCTGTCTGTAATATACACACACACACACACACACACACAGTGAGGGGACAGGGCTCTGACAGTAATACACACACAGGGATAGGGGTCTGTCTGTAATATACACACACACACACACACACACAGTGAGGGGACAGGGCTCTGACAGTAATACACACACAGGGATAGGGGTCTGTCTGTAATATACACACACACACACACACACACACACACAGTGAGGGGACAGGGGTCTTTGTCTGTGATTCTCTCACACACAGTGATGGGTCAGAGGTCAGTGTCTGTGATACACACTCATGGGACAGGGGTCTGTGTCTGTGATTCTCACACACACACACACACACAGTGATGGGACAGGGGTCTGTGTCGGTGATTCTCTCACACACACACACACAGTGATGGGACAGGGGTCTGTGTCTGTGATTCTCTCACACACACAGTGATGGGACAGGGGTCTGTGTCTGTGATACACACTCTGATGGAATGGGGGGTCTGTGAGATACACACACACACACAGTGAGGGGACAGGGCACTGACTGCAATACACACACAGGGATGGGGGTCTGTCTGTAATATATATACACACACACACACACACACACACACAGAGGGGACGGGTCTGTGACTGTGATTCTCACACACACACACACACACAGTGAGGGGACAGGGGTCTGTGACTGATTCTCACTCACACACAGTGAGGGGACAGGGCTCTGACAGTAATACACACACAGGGATAGGGGTCTGTCTGTAATATACACACACACAGTGAGGGGACAGGGGTCCTTGTCTGTGATTCTCTCACACACAGTGATGGGTCAGAGGTCAGTGTCTGTGATACACACTCATGGGACAGGGGTCTGTGTCTGTGATTCTCACACACACACACACACACACACACAGTGGCGGGACAGGGGTCTGTGACTGTGATTCTCACACACACACACACACACAGTGACGGGACAGGGGTCTGTGACTGTGATTCACACACACACACACACAGAGTGATGGGACAGAGGTCAGTGTCTGTGATTCACACACACACACACACACAGTGATGGGACAGGGGTCTGTGTCTGTGATTCTCTCACACACACAGTGATGGGACAGGGGTCTGTGTCTGTGATACACACTCTGATGGAATGGGGGGTCTGTGAGATACACACACACACACAGTGAGGGGACAGGGCACTGACTGCAATACACACACAGGGATGGGGGTCTGTCTGTAATATATATACACACACACACACACACACACACACACACACACAGAGGGGACGGGTCTGTGACTGTGATTCTCACACACACACACACACAGTGAGGGGACAGGGGTCTGTGACTGATTCTCACTCACACACAGTGAGGGGACAGGGCTCTGACAGTAATACACACACAGGGATAGGGGTCTGTCTGTAATATACACACACACAGTGAGGGGACAGGGGTCCTTGTCTGTGATTCTCTCACACACAGTGATGGGTCAGAGGTCAGTGTCTGTGATACACACTCATGGGACAGGGGTCTGTGTCTGTGATTCTCACACACACACACACACACACACACAGTGGCGGGACAGGGGTCTGTGACTGTGATTCTCACACACACACACACACACACAGTGACGGGACAGGGGTCTGTGACTGTGATTCACACACACACACACAGAGTGATGGGACAGAGGTCAGTGTCTGTGATTCACACACACACACACACACAGTGATGGGACAGGGGTCTGTGTCTGTGATTCTCTCTCACACACAGTGATGGGACAGGGGTCTGTGTCTGTGATACACACTCTGATGGAATGGGGGGTCTGTGAGATACACACACACACACAGTGAGGGGACAGGGCACTGACTGCAATACACACACAGGGATGGGGGTCTGTCTGTAATATATACACACACACACACACACACAGGGGACGGGTCTGTGACTGTGATTCTCACACACACACACACAGTGAGGGGACAGGGGTCTGTGACTGATTCTCACTCACACACACAGTGAGGGGACAGGGCTCTGACTGTAATACACAGACACAATCAGGGGACAGGGGTCTGTGACTGATTCTCTCACACACACTCACACAGTGAGGGGACAGGGGTCTGTGTCTGTGATTCATACACACACACACACACACACACACACACACAGTGAGGGGACAGGGGTCTGTGTCCGTGATTTTCACACACACACAGTGAGGGGACAGGGGTCTGTGTCTGATTCTCTCACACACAGTGAGGGGACAGGGGTCTGTGTCTGTGATTCACAGTGATGGGACAGAGGTCAGTGTCTGTGATTCTCTCTCACACACACACACAGTGATGGGACAGGGGCCTGTGTCTGTGATACACACTCATGGGACAGGGGTCTGTGTCTGTGATTCTCACACACACACACACACACAGTGACGGGACAGGGGTCTGTGACTGTGATTCACACATACACACACACACACACACAGAGTGATGGGACAGAGGTCAGTGTCTGTGATTCACACACACACACACACAGTGATGGGACAGGGGTCTGTGTCTGTGATTCTCTCACACACACAGTGATGGGTCAGAGGTCAGTGTCTGTGATACACACTCATGGGACAGGGGTCTGTGTCTGTGATTCTCACACACACACACACACAGTGATGGGACAGGGGTCTGTGTCTGTGATTCTCTCACACACACAGTGATGGGACAGGGGTCTGTGTCTGTGATACACACTCTGATGGAATGGGGGGTCTGTGAGATACACACACACACACAGTGAGGGGACAGGGCACTGACTGCAATACACACACAGGGATGGGGGTCTGTCTGTAATATATATACACACACACACACACACACACAGGGGACGGGTCTGTGACTGTGATTCTCACACACACACACACAGTGAGGGGACAGGGGTCTGTGACTGATTCTCACTCACACACACAGTGAGGGGACAGGGCTCTGACTGTAATACACACACACAATGAGGGGACAGGGGTCTGTGACTGATTCTCTCACACACACTCACACAGTGAGGGGACAGGGGTCTGTGTCTGTGATTCATACACACACACACACACACACACACACACACACAGTGAGGGGACAGGGGTCTGTGTCCGTGATTTTCACACACACACAGTGAGGGGACAGGGGTCTGTGTCTGTGATTCTCACACACACACTGATGGGACAGGGGTCTGTGTCTGATTCTCTCACACACAGTGAGGGGACAGGGGTCTGTGTCTGTGATTCTCACACACACAGTGATGGGACAGGGGTCTGTGTCTGTGATTCACAGTGATGGGACAGAGGTCAGTGTCTGTGATTCTCTCTCACACACACACACAGTGATGGGACAGGGGCCTGTGTCTGTGATACACACTCTGATGGAATGGGGGGGGGGATCTGTGTCTGTGATACACATACATACACACACACACACACAGTGAAAGGACAGGGGTCTGTGTCTGTGATACACACTGATGGAATGGGGGGTCTGTGTCTGTGATACACATATACACACACAGTGGTAGGACAGGGAGGGGGGGGTGTCTGTGATACACACACACACAGTGGTAGGACAGGGAGGGGGGGTGTCTGTGATACACACACACACAGTGGTAGGACAGGGAGGGGGGGTGTCTGTGATACACACACATGCACAGTGACAGGATGAGGTCTGTGATTCCCTTGTATGCACCATGACTGTCCTGTCTGTCATTTTGTTACAGATGGTGGTGGGACCTGGTTATATGATTACATCACTTGGTGGGACAGGGATGTGTGTGTGTGCGATTCCCATAATCGTGGGCGGCTGCTGCAAGCAGTTGCAATAGGAAGAGATCGGAAATCTTGGGAACAATAGTTGTAACTTCATGGGACACATCACCCATGGCCTGGCAGCTGTTGTAAAATTTCTCACAATATTTCCCTTTCTTTTTTTTTTGATGGGTGGCAAAGCAATCCCAGGAATAACACTTCATCTCACCACACCAATCCAGATTTGAAAACTTTTTTTTAAAGAGTCCCCAATTCTTTTTTTTCCCAATTAAGGGGCAATTTATCGTGGCCAATCCACCTACCCGGCACATCTTTGGGCTGTGGGGGTGAGACCCACGCAGACACTGGGAGAATGTGCAAACTCCACACGGACAGTGACCCAGAGCCGGGATCGAACCTGGGACCTCAGCGCCCTGAGGCAGCAGTGCTAACCACTGCGCCACCGTGCTGCCCCTCCAATCCTGATTTATACAGGCCAGTGAGTCCGGTAAAAGGGGGTGAAGTGAGAGAGTAGGACTGTTAAGGGCTCTGGGATAGAGAATGAGACCCAGGGTATATGGCATTAAAAACATAGCTGCTAGAACATTCTACAATTGTTTTATATGGTTTGCTGCAACATACTGGTGAATACGGATTTGGGAGACTGGATTATTGAGGCAACATTGAGTCCCAAACACATTAGGAACTGCTCAGTGCTGAGGAGTGGCTTCATAAACACAATAACAGACAGAAACAAGCAAATTGATTTATTAAAAAAAACAATGGTTCCTTTACAGAATTCTCAAGTGATCAGATTAACAGGACTTCATGATTGGAAACAGTTCAAACTACACATCACAACCTGCCTCGTATCCTGTATAATCACGTGACTTTGTCCCTCCTCTGTGCTCAGCACAATTTGGAAAACTTTCAATTCTTGTCTGACGAAAAAACGTGACAAAACCCCCGTGTGTTAAGTAGCAATACACAATTGCCACCAAAGTTCCTGGTTACTGTTTCCCTGCCGTACCCCGACTGTGCAATCCTGGCAGTCATCCCATTGAGAGGAGCACACACATATCTATCTGTGAAACATCTCTCAATGGGAGCGGATGCCAAGTGTTCCCACCACTCCCCAATATCTTTTATCTTCAAAGCAGAGGAACAAAGGGAAATGAAAATAAGGAGAACCATTTTGCCAGGATGAGGAACTGCTGATAAAATGGAGGATTAAATGTGAAATATTCTGAGTACTAGTCCCACAGGGTAGGCAGAGTCCCTGACGTTTCGTTGACGGTCTGATTCAACATTCAAACCCAGCTACGGAGTTCAAATTTAAAAAGTCACATGCCAATGCTCAGACTCAACCACCGGTGGAATGTCTGACTCAGCACTTCACTCCCTCACTTGCATTGCAGCACCTCACCTGAGAGATAAACAATCCTCCAGCAGCTTTAAAATACTCAACACTTGAGTGAAGGCTTTAAAACAAACTTCTAAAGAGGTATTCCTGCTGTTAGGACTGTAACGGATAATTCAGACACTCCAGGCTTGAAATGTTACAAGGATCAGAGAGGTACAGCAATTGGAATAGATCCCAAAGTCACCAACAACCTACCAAACACTGTGCTACACTTTACGCCTGCATTTTGCTGACTGAGGCAGTGAACAAGGTTTGCTTGCATCAATCAACAGCTCCCTCAGCACTAACGTGCAGTTACAGAGATCGAGTGTAAGCAAGCACACACTTGCAAAGAATGTTACACTCTCAGGACTTACCAACGCTGTCAACAGAGGCACTCATTTCTTGCTAATTTGGTGATTATTAAAGTCAGGTGTCATCTTAGACAGGCCATTTAACTGTGATGGGCATCACAGCTGTGACTGATGGTGCCGTCATCCAAAACTCACACATCAGGTACTTGCCAAGCAATAAGCATCGTGACCAGGAGCAGGAATCCGCGATCATTTCGCCACCTTACCAAAGAAGGTAACTGCAACCTCCGTTAAGAGCAGCTAATCCATTGGCAACCAGCGATTATCCTGGGTCCTTCCTGGTCTGTATGCCTCAGCACCACAACTAGATGGCACATTGAGAGCTCTGGAAAGCTGGTTATTATTTACATATTCTAAAACTGAATTTAAAAAAAGATAGTGTATTTTTCTTTAATTCCAATTCAAGTTTTACCCAAATCAGCCTGGTTTAGCACAGTTGGACTCCAATCTGCTAACATTGCTGGAAATGTAGCTTCGAACCTTGCAGGCACCATAGCTACTTGGTCAGTCCAGAAACAATTTGCAGAATCCCAGTTTTGGAGCCCGTGGAGTTAAGTAAAGCTGTAAACCAGCTGGAATGCATCACAATTCACACTTTTAAACCAAAACCAAAATACTGCGGCTGCTGGAGACAGGAAATAAAATCAGAAAATGCTGGGAAAAGCCGGCGTGTGGAGAGGGGAACAGTTCATGTTTCGAGTCCAATATGACTTCTTCAGGGAGCGAGTTCCGAAGGAGTCACATTGATCCCAAAACATCAACTCTGTTCCTCGCTTCGCAGAAGCACCCGAGAGTTTTTCCAGCACTTTGTTTTTGTCTCTCAGTTAAACTTGTCATTCCCCAGCCCGTGTCAACATGTTTCAAATTGTGGCAATCCTGAATTCAAATACTTCAAGGCTAAAACACTGTCTTTATCGGTGATCCCGTGCCCCCTCCCCACTCTCACTGACAGGGAGTTGAGAGGAAGGCTGAAGCTATGCAGCCTGAGAAAATATTATGTACATGGAGGGGAGGAGCACTGTTGTGTCAGTTAACGGTCTGAAGACAGACCAGAGTGTTGGGCTAGCAAATGCCCAGCTACAGTGGTTCACACATTGATTCTTTGTTATAAAATTGCTTTCATTTAAAAACATTACAAATCGTTCACAGCAGAACTTGTACATTTTCATCACGAGGCAAGGTGCCTTTATAAAATACATGTTTGGGATTAACAATATATGTTGAGAGCATCAGATTCTTGCGATCAGCGGGGAGAGGCAGAAAGGAATACCATCCACTGCTATATCTGCACAATTATCTGAGATCTATAAAGTATAGTGTTAATCCAGGGTTTTCTTTAAAGCTTCTAATTAATAATTATGATCCTAAAACCCGACGATGGTTGTTTCATTCACAGGAACTACTTTATGAATTCCCTCTGGTGAAAGCTTGGCTTAGAATAGCTTTCGTGTAGTTTCCCATGGAACAGTGGTCAGAGTGCAACCCAATAAAGCTAGACCCCAGCGTCTTGACACAGGGATGTATAAAGGAGCTTTCTCTGGTTAACTGTCAGACTCGCCTTGCTCTTCTATAAGCACAGCATTGCTGTTGCTTACCGTACGTCCGCAGTTCAGATAGGGCACACCCAGTGAGACTGCACAGTACCAGGCCTAGAGGGACAAGAAACAAAAGAAAAAAAAAAGGTCATTTCATAAAGAAAATCACTTGCCGATTCCTTCCACAGCCCCAAATTAAAGCAGTAGGCCGAGTTACTTGCTGGGTTCTTTCCTTTCTGCATGGTAATCACCCATTCAGGAGAGTAATTTCCATAACCAGAGGACGATTTTCTTAGTGTGTGGGGTATACCAGAATCGTAAGTGTTTGAAAGTGTTTACAACCCAATTGTCCCTAGCAGAGAGTAAACCTGCTCAGAATGTGCTGATATTTCGAAGTGGCACACTCTAAATAAGCTTTCTCTGCATTTTTCTTAACTTTCAGATTCGCCTCATCTATGAACACAGCCCTGCTGCTGCTCACTACGGCATCTGCAGTTCAGAAAGAAACTGAACCTAATCCAGTTTGTATAGATATTCTTGGATGCTGTGCTGGCTGTATAGAACCACCTCACCCTTGATTTCAATCTGAGAGTGGTGCCTCTTTCTTGGATGTGTGTTCTGGTTGCCCCCACACAGTCCTTGATCAGTGGGCCAGCACAGCGAGTTCTGGCAGATAAAGGCATCAAAGCAGACAGGCACTTCTAACAAATGTCACTGGATAGCTATTAGCAGCAGGAATACCCTGCCCAGGGATCCTGGCCCAATCTGCTACCTCCTGCAGCACCATTCCAGGCACAAAACACAGCACAGACTGGGACTCATGGAATGATGCATCACAAGAGACCATTCAGCCCATCGTTTCTGTGCCAGCTCTTTGAAATAACTATCCAATTAGTTCCACTCCCCTGCTCTTTCCCCAGAGCCTGTGAATGTTTCCCTTTCCAATTCTTTCTCCACTTGTTGTTTTACTGTTACATTTGAATCTGCTTCACCAGCCTATCAGGCAGTGCAATCTAGATCAGAATTCAACGTGTAAAAGAAATGGTTTGCTCAGATTCCTTTGTCAATCATCTTAAATCTATACCTTCTGGTTATTGATCCTTCTGCAACTTGAATGGAATGAAATGAAATGAAAATCGCTTATTGTCACAAATAGGCTTCAATGAAGTTACTGTGAAAAGCCCCTAGTCGCCACATTCCGGCGCCTGTTCGGGGAGGCTGTACGGGAATTGAACCGTGCTGCTGGCCTGCCTTGGTCTGCTTTCAAAGCCAGCGATTTAGCCCAGTGCTAAACCGCAACTTGAAACTTTCTCATTTCATTTATCAAAACCATTCATGATTCTGAACACCTCAAGCAAATTGTTTCCTGGGATGTGAGTGTCACTCTTCAAGAACCATCGAGTCCATCTGGTGCAGGGAGCCCCAGGTGTAGGTACACCCACTGTGCTGTTAGGGAGGGAGTTCCAGGATGTTGCCCCAGCAACAGTGAACAGAAGATGATAATCAGGATGGTGAGTGACTTGGAGGGGAACCGCCAGGTGGTGGGGTTCCCAGGTATCTGCTGCTCTTGTCCTTCTAGATGGTAGAGGTCGTGGGTTTGGAAGGTGCTGCCTAAGGAGCCTTGGTGAGTAGCTGCAGTGCATCTTGTAGATGGTGCACACGGCTGCTACTGTGCGTCGGTGGTGGAGGGAGTGAATGTTTGTGGAAGGGGTACCAATCAAGCGGGGCTGCTTTGTCCTGGATGGTGTCGAGCTTCTTGAGTGTTGTTGGAGCTGCGCTCATCCAGGCAAGTGGAGAGTATTCCATCACACTCCTGACTTGTGCCTTGTAGATGGTGGACAGGCTTTGGGGGGTCAGGAGGAGAGTTACTCTCCGCACGATTCCCAGCCTCTGACCTGCTCTGGTAGCCACAGTATTAATATGACTGGGTCCAGTTCAGTTTCTGATCAATGGTAACCCCCAGGATGTGGATTGTGGGGGATTCAGCGATGTTGTTGAATGTCCTGGGCCAATGGCTAGATTCTCTCTCCTTGGAGATGGCGATTGCCTGAATCTTGTGTGGTCGAATGTTACTTGTCTTTCATAAACACATGCCCAAATGCCCGAAGAAGAATAACCCTAGATTTTCTACTCTTTCCACATAACTGGTCCTGCATACCTGATACCATTCTAGTGAATCTCTTCCACACCCTCTCCAAGGCTTGTGGTGCCAGTATTGGACAGCTGGGCATGACCAGTGTGTTAGAAATGTTTAGCGTAACTTCTTTGGTTTGAATTCGTAAAGCCAAAGATTACATCTGCTTTTCTTTTAAAAAAAAATGTTTTCTCAGCTTCTTCCACATTCAAAGCTTTTTTAAAAAAAAAAGTAAATTTAGAGTACCCAATTCATTTTTTCCAATTAAGGGGCAATTTAGCGTGGCCAATCCACCTCCCCTGCACATCTTTGGGTAGTGGGTGGGAGACCCACGCAAACACGGGGAGAATGTGCAAACTCCACACGGACAGTGACCCAGAGCCGGGATTGAACCTGGGACCTCAGCACCGTGAGGCAGCAGTGCTACCACTGTGCCACCGTGCTGCCCTTTCCACTTTCAAAGCTTACACATAATCCCCCATGTCTCGCTGTACCCGCACCCTCGTTAAGTTTTACGAGTGAATCCATATCGACTCTCCTCATTCCGCCTACTTAAATGTATCACTTCACCCTGTTGTGTTTATTCCATTTCCCCGACACCTGCCCATTTCACCATTCTGTCCATGTCCACCTGAAGTTTGTTACCATCTTCCTCGCTATTTACTACATTTCGGAGTTTTAGTTTCATCTGCGAACTGAAATTATGCCCCGTGCACCAAAATTAAGCTATATTTTCAGCACTACACAGAGCAGTGCATGGACCTACTGATTTACAACTAGATTAAAAGAAGAATCTGTGCCAGGACTTACCAGGTAGGCGACAAAACCCAAGTATGAAAGTGAAATGATGGCCGCAACCACGTAAAGTGCCACATGCCCCAGACTCGAAACATAAACTATCACAAAGTACATATTAATGGCACAGACGATAAAAACAATGATTCCGCCAGCAACCTTCCAGGCCCTGAGGAAAAAGACACAGATGTTATTTGTGCTCAAGGCCTCATCACTAACAGCAGAGTCTCAGGCAAACTAGGGCCAATTTCAAATAGAAATGCAGAGAAATTATAACAATGAAATAGACCAATCAGCCCGTTTCCGAATCCCATACTCCCAGAATGCCCCTTTCCACACCTTTGCTTCAACTACCTGGTTCCTAAATGGTTCTCTTTCAATCACTGACTCCAGTAACGCCAACCTTCGTATCCCTCTGGGTAAATGTACTTGGTTTGAAATCTCTTACAATTAAACTCAATATCTATGCCCCCTTGTTCTTGACCTTTTCCAGTCCAGGTTGACCTCCACATCAGTCACAATCTAACGGAATGACACGAGGGGCCGAATGGCCTACTCCTATCCCCAGCCCAAACCCCAAATCTCTCTGCTTTCCCCAAAGTACAATTACTCGTATTTTTATGCCGAAATGTATTCCACCGTCTTATTTCTGTTCTCACAACGTCCTCTGGTCCTCAGATTGAGTTACTATGCCTATTTTAGTATCATCTGCAACTTTTGACCCACTCCCTACAGTCCAACATCAAAATCATCAGTGCGTAGTAAATAATCGTGGTCCCAGAACAGAGCCTTGTGGGACACCACGACCGATTTCCAATCACTGAGAAAAATCACCCTCAACTCCCTCCTCCCTGTGGTGTTGGGTGTTCTGACACACAGATGAGCCAACACAGTTGCATATGGTACAACGCTTCTTTATTTAAACTCACTATTTACAACTTGGTCTTTGCACTCTGCACGTGGGGGGCTCCCTGCTTGTGGTGTTTCAACAGCTCTGTCTTGTTCCCTTCTCCCCAGACCTACTGACCTCCAGGTGTCGTGCTCGTGCTTTTTATGTGGTTGGTGTTCTTGTCTGTGATTGGTTGTGGTGTTGCGTACTCTGATTTGCCTATTAGTGTGTCCATCATGATGTGTGTGTTTGAATATCATGACATCCCCCCTTTTTACAAAGATATGTGCCTACGTGGTAATAAATATGATCGTGACGTGAGTGCATCTAAGAGTGTGTGTGTGTCGTGTGCAGCATGTGTCTATGACGGAACTATGTACATGGGGCGATGTCGAGTGCGTCACATGAATCCAGTTGTACCATAACATAACGGAAATGTGAACGAGAGAAGAAGAAAAAAATTTGAACAGTTGTCCAGTCAGACGACATCTGGAACGATAAACAACAACAGGTTATCATGTAAAATTGTCCAACTTATTAAACATATGAACTGTATTATAAGTCCATTCTAATGGGTTTGCGACAAATTCGGGTTGACCGCCTCAAGGGTGGATCAAGAACCACCGGCTGCTGTGCAGGCATGGCCATGGGTGGCGATGGAAAGGGCGTGATGTGCGGCAGCTCCACAAAGTCATCCTCGGAAGCCTGTTGAGGATCTGGCGTGTTGTGTGGCTGTGAGCGTGGAAGTCGGCGAAGGGCGCGCCGATTGCGGCGACGCACGGAACCATCCGGCATGCGAACCAGGAACGAGCGGGGAGCCACTTGTCGGAGGACTTCGGCCGGTGCTGACCAGCCACCATACGGTTGATGGACGCGTACTTTGTCTCCGGAGGACAGGGGGGGCAGGTCCGTCGCTCGTGTGTCGTACCGACCTTTCTGGCGATCACGCTGCAGTTGCATGTTCCGAAGAACCGCCTCATTGTCTGTTGTCGGTGCCAGGACGGAAGGTACCGTCGTCCTGAGGGAGCGACCCATTAGTAGCTGCGCTGGCGAGAGGCCCGTGGATAACGGGGCCGATCGATAGGCCAGCAAGGCAAGGTTAAAGTCCGATCCGGCATCAGCCGCCTTGCACAGGAGCCGCTTTGCGATGTGGACACCCTTTTCAGCCTTCCCGTTCGATTGTGGATGCAGAGGGCTGGATGTCACATGAGTGAAACCATATGCTGCGGCAAAGGACGACCATTCACGGCTGGCGAAACAAGGTCCATTGTCTGACATGACAGTCCTTGGAATGCCATGGCGAGCAAACGTTTCCTTGCAGGCCCCAATGACTGCGGACGACGTCAGATCATGGAGAGGCATGACTTCCGGGTAGTTTGAGAAGTAGTCTATAATAACAATGTGATCTCTGCCGAGCGCGTGAAATAGGTCCACACCCACCTTCGCCCAGGGGGACGTCACCATCTCGTGTGGTAGAAGTGTTTCCGGAGGTTGCGCCGGCTGAAACCTCTGACAGGTTGTGCAGTTGAGCACCATGTTGGCTATGTCTTCATTAATACCCGGCCAATATACCGCCTCCCGGGCCCTTCGTCTGCATTTTTCGACGCCCAAGTGGCCTTCGTGTAGTTGACGAAGAATCATCTGGCGCACACTGTGTGGAATAACGATCCTATGCGATTTCATAAGGACCCCGTCTATATTGGTGAGATCATCTCGCACATTATAAAACTGGGGGCACTGCCCTTTTAGCCACCCTTCCGTCATGTGGCGCATCACTCGCTGCAGCAGAGGGTCAGTCGCCGTCTCTGCGCGTATGTGGGCCAGACTAGGATCATCAGCTGGCATATTTGCTGCTGTCAGAGTCACGTGTGCCTCAATTTGACGCACGAACCCCTCTGCATCTGGTGGTGTGCTCACTGCTCGGGAAAGAGTGTCCGCCACGATGAGTTCCTTCCCCGGAGTGTAGATCAGTTCAAAATCGTACCTCCTGAGTTTAAGTAAGATGCGCTGGAGGCGAGGAGTCATGTCGTTCAGGTCTTTGTTAATGATGTTGACCAGGGGGCGGTGGTCAGTTTCGACCGTGAATCGTGGCAGGCCATACACATAGTCGTGGAACTTGTCCAGTCCAGTTAACAAGCCCAGGCATTCTTTTTCGATTTGCGCGTAGCGCTGTTCGGTAGGGGTCATGGCTCGTGAGGCATACGCAACCGGGGCCCATGATGACGTGCTGTCTTTTTGCAGGAGTACCGCTCCAATACCAGATTGGCTGGCGTCTGTTGAGATCTTTGTAGGGCGAGTCGTGTCAAAGAAGGCCAGCACTGGTGCCGTGACCAGTTTGTGCTTGAGCTCCTCCCATTCCCGCTGATGCGATTGGTGCCAGTTGAATTCCGTCGATTTTTTTACGAGATGGCGCATGTTTGTTGTATGAGAAGCCAGGTTGGGAATGAACTTTCCAAGGAAGTTGACCATGCCCAGGAATCTTAAGACAGCCTTCTTGTCAGCCGGTCGTGGCATGGCTGTGATGGCGCTAACCTTGTCTGCATCGGGACGGACCCCGGACCTTGAGATGTGGTCCCCGAGGAATTTCAGCTCCGTCTGGCCGAAAGCACACTTCGCACGGTTGAGACGCAGGCCATTTTGCCGTATGCGGGTAAAGACACGTCGAAGACGATGCATGTGTTCCTGCGGAGTGGTGGACCAAATGATGATATCGTCCACATATACACGTACCCCTTCGATGCCTTCCATCATCTGCTCCATAATGCGGTGGAATACTTCAGATGCCGAAATGATGCCGAATGGCATCCGGTTGTAGCAGAATCTGCCAAAAGGGGTGTTGAATGTGCATAGTCTTCGGCTGGCCGGGTCCAGTTGGATCTGCCAGAATCCTTTGGACGCATCCAATTTAGTGAATATGTTGGCTCGCGCCATCTCGCTGGTGAGGTCTTCTCGTTTCGGGATGGGATAGTGTTCCCGCATGATGTTGTTGTTCAGATCTTTTGGATCTATACATATACGGAGCTCGCCCGAGGGCTTCTTTACACAGACCATGGAGCTGACCCATGGCGTGGGCTCCGTGACCTTGGATAGGACCCCTTGGTCCTGAAGAATCTGCAGTTGTGCCTTGAGGCGGTCTTTGAGAGGCGCAGGAACCCTGCGAGGTGCGTGAACGACAGGGATGGCGTCCGGTCTGAGTCGAATCTTGTACGTGTGTGGCAATGTCCCCATGCCTTCAAAAACCTCCTGATTGTGAGCGAGGAGGGAATGGAGATTCGCGTGGAACTCAGCATCCGGGAAGTCGGATATCTCATCTGGAGAGAGAGACATAATGCGCTGTACCAGGTGAAGGACCTTACACGCTTGTGCGCCCAGTAACGAGTCCTTTGATGAGCCCACAACTTCGAAGGGGAGTGTGGCCGTGTACCTCTTGTGAGTCACCTGTAGCTGGCAAGATCCTATGGACGGGATAACGTTCCCGTTATAGTCAACCATCTTAAGCCGGGATGGTGTGATGGGTGGTTTGACCTTCATGGCCTGGACTGCAGAGTAAGCAATCAGGTTGGCGGATGCGCCGGTGTCCAGACGGAAGGCGACGCGCGATCGGTTGACCGTCAGGGTGGCACACCACTCATCGGCTGGATTGATGGCATTGACCTTGTTGACATCAATGACGGCAACTCGGAAGGCATCCTGGTCATCTGCATCACTTAACTGGAAGTCTTGATGCGTGGGCTGGACGGTCCTGACTCGTGCGCGAGGTTGTCGAGGATGCGCCGGATCCATGGGTTGAGCCGCACGACAGCGGGCTGCGTAGTGGCCCATCATGGCACATCTGTTGCACTGTCGGTTTTTTGCAGGACATTGCCCTTTTAAGTGTAGACCTCCACAATTGCTGCACGTCATGACGTCACGGCGTTCGTTGCGCCACTGCGCATGCGCAGTGCGATCTTGCGGTGGGCGCGCCTGCGCAGTGCGTCCCTCGTTGTGGCCGTTATTTTTGGCGCGCACCTGCGCGGGAGACCGCGAAAAGCGCGGGAAGCGGCCGCTGTCGTCCGGGCCGTGGGGCGGGAAGAAATCGACGGCCTGGATGCGTTCGACGTCGTGGGCGGCCTGGCTGGCCGATTCGACGGCTGGGGACCCCCTCCGTGCCAACTCGGACGCCTGAAATCGGGCAAAACGGCAGGTAGCATTTTCATGGAGGACACAGGCTTCCACAGCAGACGCTAAGGTGAGGCTTTTTATTTTAAGAAGCTGCTGGCGTAGGCCACTAGAGGCAACGCCAAAAACAATCTGGTCCCTGATCATGGACTCTGTAGTGGTGCCGTAACCGCAGGACTGCGCTAGAATCCGGAGGTGCGTCAAAAAGGGTTGAAAAAGCTCCTCCTTACCTTGCAGGCGTTGCTGAAAAATGTATCTTTCAAAACTTTCGTTTACTTCAACTTGAAAGTGCTGGTCCAGTTTGAGGATGACCGTGTCATATTTGGCCTGGTTTTCGCCTTCTTCGAACACCAGTGAATTAAAGACATCGGTTGGGTGCTGGCCTGCGTAGAAGAGGAGCATTGCAATCTTCGAATCATCCGAGGCATTCTGTTTTTCGGTGGCACGGATGTACAGGTCAAATCGCTGCCTGTAGAGCTTCCAGTTGGTGCCTAGGTTCCCCGTGACTTGCATCGGCTGCGGTTTGCCGGTGTGGTCCATGTCCAGAATGGCAGGTTAGTAGGCAGGTATCGATCCACTCCTGTACCATGTGGTGTTGGGTGTTCTGACACACAGATGAGCCAACACAGTTGCATATGGTACAACGCTTCTTTATTTAAACTCACTATTTACAACTTGGTCTTTGCACTCTGCACGTGGGGGGCTCCCTGCTTGTGGTGTTTCAACAGCTCTGTCTTGTTCCCTTCTCCCCAGACCTACTGACCTCCAGGTGTCGTGCTCGTGCTTTTTATGTGGTTGGTGTTCTTGTCTGTGATTGGTTGTGGTGTTGCGTACTCTGATTTGCCTATTAGTGTGTCCATCATGATGTGTGTGTTTGAATATCATGACACTCCCTTCGAACCAGTTTCAGCCAAATAAAAAAATAAAATTCCCTCTCTAAACCTTACTGACTCCCTCTCTCAGGTCCCACCCATTAACCACATCCTCCCTGTGTTCTGCATTGTGTCTGCTTGTGCCTCGGGACATTAAAGGAACCATTTAAATTCAAGTTGTACAATTATAAACTCATCGGATAATATAGCACAGGAGGGCAATTGGCCCATTGTGTCGGTTATCCAATTCGTCCCACTTCTTGTTCTTTTGCCCACGCAATCTTTTTCCCTTCAAGTACTTACCCGATTTTCTTCAGAAAGTTACTACTGAATCTAGTACCAGGTAGTGCAAACTAAATCGCAGCCCCCCCCCAGATCGCAGCCCCCCCCCAGATCGCAGACCCCCCCCCAGATCGCAGACCCCCCCCCCAGATCGCAGACCCCCCCCCAGATCGCAGACCCCCCCCCCAGATCGCAGACCCCCCCCCCAGATCGCAGACCCCCCCCCCAGATCGCAGACCCCCCCCCCAGATCGCAGACCCCCCCCCCAGATCGCAGACCCCCCCCCAGATCGCAGACCCCCCCCCCAGATCGCAGACCCCCCCCCCAGATCGCAGACCCCCCCCCCAGATCGCAGACCCCCCCCCCCAGATCGCAGACCCCCCCCCCCAGATCGCAGACCCCCCCCCCAGATCGCAGACCCCCCCCAGAACGCAGACCCCCCCCAGAACGCAGACCCCCCCCAGAACGCAGACCCCCCCCAGATCGCAGACCCCCCCCAGAACGCAGACCCCCCCAGATCGCAGATCCCCCCCCCCCCCCCCCAGATCGCAGATCCCCCCCCCCCCCAGATTGCAGACCCCCCCAGACTGCAGCAACTCACTGTGCACAAAAAGACCGTTTCCTCAGGTCTCTTCTGGCCCATTTGCCAATCACCTTAAACCTCGTTCTCTCAAAGTGACCCTTCGGTCACTGAAAACAGTTCCACCTTATTTACTCTCCCAAACTTTTCATAATTTTCACAAACATTAACAATCTCCCCTTGACCTTCTCTGCCTGAAGAAAAACATGTAACTGAATTCCAAGTATCGTGGGGAGGCAGGAAAGGGCCGACTCAAGTGGACACTTTGTTCGAGAGGCAGTCACACCCTCAGGTTAAGTCGAACCTCAAGGATTGGCCAATGGTCAGGGGCGGGAGGGTGCAACTACAATCAGTTGCCTTCGTCCTTGATTTTGACCAACAAGTGGGAGATATTTCATACCTGTGTGGATGAGAACAAGGACTGGAGGGTGGATGGGCAAACTGTCCACAGCACCATGCTACAGTGGCTATTCAAGTGGAGGGAGTGAAAAGAAATGTGATCATCCATAGGCTTTGTAAAAATAAATTTAGAGTACCCAATTGTTTTTTCCAATTAAGGGGTAATTTAGTGTGGCCAATCCACCTCCCCTGCACATCACCGTGTTGCCCCTGCAACTAACATTCGTAGTTGGCAGAATGCTAGAATGTATTGTTAAGGACATGATAACAGGGTACTGAGAAAATCGTAACGTGATTAAACAGAGTCAACGCAAATTTGTGTATCGTATCTGCTAAACCACCAAGTTTTTTTGAGGCTGTAACTAGCAAGGTGGATATGAGAGGAACCAGTGGATGTACTGTATTTAGGTTTTCAAAAAGCATTTGGTAAGGTGCGACGCCAGAGGCTATTGCACAATATTATGCACAATACAATGGATGGCATGCTAGCACAGTGGTTAGCACTGTTGCTTCAAGGCGCCAGGGTCCCAGGTTCAATTCCCGGCTTGGGTCACTGTCTGTGCGGAGTCTGCACGTTCTCCCCGTGTCTGCGTGGGTTTCCTCCGGGTGCTCCGGTTTCCTCCCACAAGTCCCGAAAGACGTGCTGTTAGGTGAATTGGACATTCTGAATTCTCCCTCCGTGTACCCGAACAGGCGCCGGAATGTGGCGACTAGGGGATTTTCACAGTAACCTCATTGCAGTGTTAATGTAAGCTGACTTGTGAAACTAATAAAGATTGCTATCATATATTAGAACTCATGGGACTTGGGGTATGACGTTAGCATGGATTAAGGATTGATTAATGGCTGGAGACAGAGAGCAAGAATGAAGAGGACATTGAGTTTGGCAGGCTGTAACTAGTGGGGTACCGCAAGGATCAGTACTGGGGCCTCAGCTAGTTACAATGTGTATTAATGACATCAATTGGGGGACTGAGCTTAAAGTATCCAACTTCACTGATGATACAAAGTTAGGTCAGAAAGTAAGTGGTGGGGAGGGCACAAACGGCTGAAGAATATAGGCAGGTTGGATGATTAGGAAAGAATATGGTAAATGGAGTAGAATGTGGGAAAGTGTGAAGTGATCGACTTTGGTAGGAGTTTTTTTAAAAGAGGAATTTGTTTTGAATGGCAATGGACCATGAAATATTTGCATTCAGAGGATCTGAATATCCTTTTACATGAATCACAGAACATACCGTTGCAATATCCTCTGGCTCCAAAAGATGATCTAATATTTGATCCCTATTTGTCCCACCCTTCATTTTACTGCCCTTTTATTATTTATCTCCTCATGGAATGCCTTCCACTGTTTAATTGTTTTGCTTACCAATTTTTGATTTCAGTTCACCTGGCCTGGATCATGTTTTCTGAAGTCTCCGTCCAGTTCAGTATTTTGCTCGTGTCCCTTTTTCATTTTTGTAACTATTCTAAACCTGATGATATTGTGATCACTGTTTCCCAAATGCGCCCCCTCTGAAACATACTTCAGTCCATTCCCCAAAATACCTCTTTTTTTTCTCCTTGTGTCTTTCCTGACTATCTTGTCCTCAGGAGTATTAAGTTGTCAATCCTCTCATTTGGAGCTGGGACACTGTTGCTGCCACAATGTCAGTGTCATGTGGCGACTTGTCAGCTCATCAACATTTACCACGCTCCGTGCATGTATGTACAATTTAGACTGCCCACATTTGCCCTCGTATGATCTCTCTTGTTTTGGAACAATTATTTACTCGAGTTCGACTTGGCTCTTCCAGTCCTTTCTGCACCTTGCTTCACCTCTGATGTTTCATTCCCCGAACAGGCGCCGGAATGTGGCGACTAGGGGCTTTTCACAGTAACTTCATTTGAAGCCTACTTGTGACAATAAGTGATTTTCATTTCATTCTGGTGTCCATCACTCCTGCCAAATTAGTTTAAAACCCTCAACAGCATCAAGTTTGTTAAGCATGACAATCCTTTCTGAAATCTGTGCTGGCTGCTGTTTCAAATTATTTCCTTTCCATCTCGATATTTAGTAATTTCATCTTTACAGATTACAAAGATGCTAAACTAGCCGTCCTGTAATTACTTAGCTATGTTCTGTCTCCCTTTTGGGGAGTGGAGATTACATTGGTGATTGCCCAGTCCGCAGCCACACCCACTGTCCATATACTTCAAAAGCCTTTACTATTTCAAATACCCATCAGGTCCCAGTATTATCCCTCCTTTATCTTAAACTATTCAACTACTTGCCTTTCATTAATTTAATACCTCACCTTATATTTCATCAATTCAAGATTTCCCTCTTCCCCGTGGTTTTCTACAGTAACATTTTCCAATTTGCTTTGAATTTACATCTTGTGTTACGTTCTACGTTCATTATTCACCAAGCGCTCACGCACATTCAAATTCTTTATTAAATCTATTTCATCACGTCTCTCTCCTTGTCAGAACCCCGCACAGTTTGCAGGAACCCCACCCCCTTTGTTCTGTTTATTCCCTCCCGTGTCGAAGGGTAAATAAAATCTCCCCCCTGGTCCTTTTGCCAATAATTTTAAATCAATGACGTCCTAGTCACTCAACAGAGGGGACAAGTTAATCTATTGAAACCTCTAATTCGGTCACTTCGTAAATGCAGAAGGAGGCCATTCGGCCCATCGTGTCTACACCAGTTCTCCGAATGAGCAACGCACCAAGTGCTAGTCCCCTGCCATCTCCCGGTAACCCTGCCCAATCTTCCTGTTCAAATAATGATCCAATTCTCTTTTGAAAACTTCCGATTGAATCTGCCTCCACCACACTCTCTAGGCAGAGCATGCCCCCCCTAACCACTCGCTCTGTGAAAATGTTTCTCATGTCTCCCTTGTTCTTCTTGACAATTACCTTAAATCTGTTCTTGATTCTCATTGTAGATCCTTCCCCCAATGGGAACAGTTTCTCCCTCTTGATTCTGTCCAGACCCCCTCATGATTTTGAACATCTCGATCAAATCTCCTCTCAGCCTTCTCCAAGGAGAATAGTCCGAACTTCTTCAATCTATCTCGGTAACTGAAGTTTCCCATCCCTGGAACCATTCTCCTGAATCTTTTCTTCACTCTCGCCAAAGCCCTCACATCCTTCCCAAAGTGTGGGGCCCAGAACTTGACACCACACTCCAGTTGAGGCCAAAACAGTGTTCGATACAAGTTTAGCATTACCTCCTTGCTCTTGTACTCTCTGCCCCTATTACTAAAGCCCAGGATACTGTACGCTTTATTAACTGCATTCTCAACCTGTCCTGTCACCATCAATGACTTACGCACATATACACCCAGGTCCCTCGCCTGTACTCCTTCATTCTATATTGTTTCTCTGCATTCTTCCTACCAAAATGAATCACTTCATATTTCCCTGCATTGAATTTCGTATCATCTGTAACCTTTATCATGCTATTCCCTGTACTGGATCCTAGACTGTTGATATATTCATTTTGTAATTCATTCTTGGGATGTGGGCTTCACTGGCTAGGTCAGCATGTATTGCCCATCCCTAATTGCCCCTTGAGACGGTTGTGGTCAGCCGGAGGAGAAGGGTTTTTAACCTGGGAGTGAGTTAAGCCTAGGGTCTAAATCAAGGAGTTCGGAGAGTTTGTACATCGAATAACAGATACCCAGAACGATTTAATGCTGGGATCTAATAGAGGGGTTTAGGTGTTTACATATAGAATACCAGACACCCAGGAGTGGGTTACAGCAGAATCTATTCTAATATTTTATATGCAGAGTAACAGATACGTCAACTGTGCGATTCTCTTTTTGAATTCCAAGGCAGAGATGAAAGAAAATAATGAGTATTTAGATTACTTACAGGCCATTGGCGAAGTCGTGCATGACTGAGCCCATACTTGTAAACGTCAATATCGGGATCAATGCAAATGGCAGCTGCAGAGTTGAAAAGTCATCTGTTAGAGCTGGCTCTGGAGGGCAGTGCCACCATGAATAAACCAGAATTATACAGATACAACCGTAACAAACACACAACCCCATCCTTTCCTTTTTTTTTTTTATAAACAAAATGTAAATCATTTTCAAATATTTCAAAACAAATTGAAGAATAATAATTTTCCATATGTATAATGTAAAGCATTACATTACAAGACACCTTTCTTCTAGGACATCCCAATAATCTTTTGGTACAAGCACTTTTCATGCAACAAACAGATAATTGATGACTTGCATCAACCCACTGAATCTCGGAGATTTCCCTTTTTGTTAACATTTGTTGCATGCCAGCAAGGTCAATCCTCAAATCTTTTTTCTCTTGCAGTTTCAGTTGAGTGAACATTATCCCACAAGGAACAAATGCTTATGTAACATTCAACGGCCCCTTGTCTGGAATCTCCCCTCAAACATTTGACAAATATCCCATATCCACTGCTCCCATAACATCCAGTGTTTCCGCAGCTGAAGTACTTCAACAACTTTTTCTTTTCTTTTTTTTTTTTTTTTTAAATAAATGTTTTATTGAAAATTTTTTTCCCAAACAACAATTTTTCCCCTCTTACAAAGCAAACGCAACAATAACAATACAGAAATTTTAAACAATACACAAGTAACAAAACCCCTTTATCTTTGACCTAAACTAAACCCCCCCCCCCCCCCCCCGGGTTGCTGCTGCTGGTCATCTGTCTTCCCTCTAACGTTCCCCTAGGTAGTCGAGAAATGGCTGCCACCGCCTGGTGAACCCTTGAGCCGATCCTCTCAGGGCAAACTTTATCTGCTCCAGTTTAATGAACCCCGCCATATCATTTACCCAGGCCTCCAGTCCGGGGGGTTTCGCCTCCTTCCACATGAGTAGGATCCTGCGCCGGGCTACTAGGGACGCAAAGGCCACAACGTCGGCCTCTTTCGCCTCCTGCACTCCCGGCTCTTCCGCAACTCCAAATAGAGCTAACCCCCAGCCTGGTTTGACCCGGGCCTTCACCACCCGCGAAATCACTCCCGTCACTCCCTTCCAATACCCTTCCAGTGCCGGGCATGCCCAAAACATATGTGCGTGGTTTGCCGGGCTCCCGCCACACCTCCCACATTTGTCCTCCACTCCAAAGAACCTGCTCAATCTTGCTCCCGTTATGTGTGCTCTATGTAGCACCTTAAATTGAATCAGGCTAAGCCTGGCGCATGAGGAAGAGGAATTTACCCTGCTTAGGGCATCAGCCCACATACCCTCCTCTATCTCCTCCCCTAGTTCTTCTTCCCACTTTCCTTTTAGTTCGCCCACCGACTCCTCCCCCTCTTCCCTCATCTCTCGGTAAATCTCTGACACCTTGCCCTCTCCGACCCACACCCCTGAAAGCACCCTGTCCTGTATCCCCTGTGTCGGGAGCAATGGAAATTCCCTCACCTGTTGTCTAGTAAATGCCCTCACCTGCATATATCTCAAGAAATTTCCCCGGGGCAACTTATACTTTTCCTCCAATGCTCCCAAGCTCGCAAAAGTCCCATCTATAAATAAATCTCCCACCCTCCTAATTCCCAACTGGAACCAGCTCTGAAATCCTCCATCCATTCTTCCTGGGGCGAACCTATGGTTGTTCCTGATTGGGGACCCCACCAGGGCTCCCCGCACCCCTCTCTGTCGCCTCCACTGTCCCCAGATATTTAATGTTGCCGCCACCACCGGGTTCGTGGTAAACTTTTTAGGTGAGATCGGTAGCGGCGCCGTCACCAGCGCCTCTAAACTCGTCCCTTTACAGGACTTTCTCTCCAGTCTTTCCCACGCCGCTCCCTCACCCTCCATCATCCATTTACGTATCATTGCCACATTGGCGGCCCAATAGTAATCGCCCAAGTTCGGTAGTGCCAATCCTCCTCTGTCCCTACTACGCTGAAGGAACCCCCTCCTTACTCTCGGAACTTTCCCTGCCCACACGAAGCTCGTGATGCTCCTGTCTATTTTATTAAAAAAGGTCTTAGTGATTAGGATATGGAGACATTGAAATACAAATAAGAACCTCGGGAGGACCATCATCTTAATTGCTTGCACCCTGCCCGCCAGCGATAGAGGCTGCATGTCCCACCTCTTGAAGTCCTCCTCCATTTGTTCTACCAACCGTGTCAGATTAAGTCTGTGCAAGGTTCCCCAGCTCCTAGCGATCTGAATCCCCAGGTATCGGAAGTTTCTTTCCACTTTCCTTAGAGGCAAGCCTTCTATCTCTCTACTCTGGTCCCCTGGATGTATCACAAATAATTCACTCTTCCCCATGTTTAGCCTATACCCCGAGAAATCCCCGAACCCCCTCAAAATTCGCATAACCTCTATCATTCCCCCCGCTGGGTCCGACACGTATAACAATAGGTCATCCGCATATAACGAGACTCGGTGTTCTTCTCCCCCTCTAATCACCCCTCTCCATTTCCTGGAGTCTCTCAACGCCATGGCCAGAGGTTCAATTGCCAACGCGAACAACAATGGAGACAGCGGGCATCCCTGTCTTGTTCCCCTATATAGTCGGAAATACTCCGATCTATGTCGACCTGTAACTACGCTTGCCGTTGGAGCCCCATAAAGAAGTCTAACCCAGCTAATAAACCCGTTCCCAAACCCAAACCTCCTTAACACTTCCCATAAATACTCCCACTCCACCCTATCAAATGCCTTCTCTGCGTCCATTGCCGCCACTATCTCTGCCTCCCCCTCCACTGGGGGCATCATTATCACCCCTAATAGTCGTCGCACGTTAACATTCAGTTGTCTCCCTTTTACGAACCCTGTCTGGTCTTCGTGCACCACCCCCGGGACACAGTCCTCTATCCTCGATGCCAGTACCTTTGCCAACAATTTGGCGTCCACGTTCAACAATGAAATGGGTCTATAGGACCCGCACTGCAACGGATCTTTATCCCTCTTCAAAATTAACGATATCGTCGCCTCCGACATCGTCGGGGGTAGAGTCCCCCCTTTCCTGGCCTCATTGAACGTCCTCACCATCAACGGGGCCAACAAGTCCACATATTTTCTGTAATACTCCACCGGGAACCCGTCTGGTCCTGGGGCCTTCCCTGTTTGCATGCTTCCCAGTCCCTTAATAACCTCGTCCACCCCAATCGGTGCCCCCAGGCCTACCACCCCCCGCTCCTCCACTTTCGGGAACCTCAATTGGTCCAGGAACTGCCGCATCCCCTCCTCTCCCTCTGGGGGTTGAGACCTATACAGTTCCTCATAGAAGGTCTTGAACACCTCATTTATCTTTCCTGCCCTTCGCACCGTGTCTCCCCTTTCGTCTCTAATTCCTCCTATTTCCCTCGCTGTTTCTTTTCTTTTTGACCCCCCAAAAATATCAAAGCCACGCCACTTGGAATATGAAGATTAGCATAAGAAGCATCACTAAATGTGACGAATTTTGTGTAATTTGGGTCACTCGAGGATGGAAGCATAAGTACGCATTTCGCTATATTTAATTGTATTAATTTGCTTTTAAAACACCCTCAATATTAGGGACATCAAAACTAGCATCTGGTCTTGTCTAAATGCATAACCAATTCAACTGACTAATCAAGCTTCACAACTGCTCAGTTTCCTCTTTAGCTATAACATTATCTTTCTGTGATGACCGAGTGCATTCAAACCCCTGAGATACTAGCCTCACGTAAGTTTTATGAGTCTCACATTTAAGGTACAAATCGAACTGTGTGACAAAGCTGGCTCGCCCTGATCTGGTTCTTCAGAATAAGTTCAATTCCTTTTGTTTGGTCTCTCCGATTAGTTTATTCTCTAGTTTATTGGCAACCACCACATCGTCTTGCACTTTGACGTAATTCGGGACTGTAATAAGCACAGGAGATCCTTTACTTCCTCACTGTCACGGCCACAAACACTCCTTCCAAGTGAAACAAGAGAATTCCTGCTTTCAATTTATATCATTTACTTCTGCTCACAATGGGGTTTTCTCTACATTGAGGGAGACCAATCACAGACTGGGTGACCACTTTGCGAAACACTTCCATTCAGTCCATAAGCATGACGCTTAGCTCCCAGCTGTGTGTCATGTGAATTCTCCAGCTTACTCCCAGACTGACCTCCGTGTCTTGACCTGTTGCACTGATCTAATAAAGCTCAGTGGAAGTCGGAGGAACAGCACCTCGCGTTTCAATTAGGCTCTCAATACGGAGCTCAACCATTTATGGTAATCTCTATCCCAATTCGGTTTCTGTTCTCTCTGCCGGTTCTGCTTTCATTCTTTCATCCCAGTTAGTTTGCTTTTGGGCAGCAGCTAATTCATCATTTTGCCATTCACAGCTCCTCGAAATTCATCTTTTGTTTCTTTGCCCCATTACCATAGAATCCTTACAGAGCAGAAGGTGGTCATTTGGTCCATCAAGTCTGCACCAACCCTCTGAAAGAGCACCCTACCCAGGCCCACTCCCCTGCCCCATCCCTACAACCCCACCTAACCTGCACATCTTTGGACACTAAGGGGCAATTTAACATGGCCAATCCACCTAACCTGTACATCTTTGGACACTAAGGGACAATTTAACACGGCCAATCCACCTAACCTGCACATCTTTGGACACTAAGGGACAATTTAACATGGCCAGTCCACCTAACCTGCACATCTTTGGACACTAAGGGGCAATTTAACATGGCCAATCCACCTAACCTGCACATCTTTGGGCACTAAGGGGCAATTTATCATGGCCAATCCTCCTAACCTGCACATCTTTGGACACTAATGGACAATTTAACATGGCCAATCCACCTAACCTGCACATCTTTGGACACTAAGGGACAATTTAACATGGCCAATCCACCTAACCTGCACATCTTTGGACACTAAGGGGCAATTTATCATGGCCAATCCACCTAACCTGCACATCTTTGGACATTACAACTCCCGTGCACCATGAACCCTTTTACCATTTAATCTCTCCCATGTCTCAGCCTATTATAGGCCTTCCCATTGTTATTTTTCCACCCTCTCCCCTTTCATGTGTTTAAAATCTATTACGTTTCTAACTTTTCCAAGTTCTGATGAACAGTCATCAACCTGGAACATTAACTCGGTTTCTGTCTCCACAGATGCTGCCCGACCAGCTGAGCATTTTCTGTTTTTATTGAAGTAATTCTTTTATATTGGTGTTGTATTTGTCAAGGAACCCCAGAAAATATCTTGTTGCCAACAGTTGAAAAAATGACAGAAGAGAATTGTGTGGGATAGAACTGGCACTTTTGCTCCAGGACTGGGGTAGAGTTTTCTGAGCCTCGTGTTCTGGGACTGAACTAGCAGAGAATGACATCAAACAAAAATGATCCCAGCCGTCTTATTTTTCAGGAGAAAGGACCTGCACCGTAATATCAATATTAAAGAAAACATGTCAAAGCCAAACACCTCAAAGAAGTAGCTCCCTTGCCACGATTCCATCCTCCTCTCCAGCCAGAGACCAGTCACAACTTCACTCACATTTGGGCCGCCAACAGAGCTTTTAACTAGAATTGACCACCCCAATATCCAGTTTGTTGGCCTCCATAACTGCTCAAAGCTCTCCTGCCTGTATTCTGGTTGGTTACCAACTTTACTTGGTATTCAGGTGCATCCTTGCCATCCTAGATGGGCACCGTGTTCCATAACACATTGAACGTCAGGGTCCTGGTCCCCATCAACAAACTACTCTTAGGGACAACACGGTGGCACAGTGGGTTAGCACTGCGACCTCACCGTGCCGAGGTCCCAGGTTCAATCCAGGGGGTTGGTTTAGCACAGGGCTAAATAGCTGGCTTTGAAAGCAAACCAAGGCAGGCCAGCAGCACGGTTCAATTCCCGTAGCAGCCTCCCCGAACAGGCGCCAGAATGTGGCGACTAGGGGCTTTCCACAGTAACTTCATTTGAAGCCTACTTGTGACAATAAGCAATTTTCATTTCATTTCATTTCAATCCTGGCCCCGAATCGGTGTGTGGAGTTTGCACATTCTCCCCGTGTTTGCGTGGGTCTCACCCCCACAGCCCAAAGATGTGCAGGGTGGGTGGATTGGCCTCACTAAATTGCCCCTTAATTGGAAAAATGAATTGGGTACTCTAAATTTATCAAAAAAAAAACACTACTCTTCAACCTTATCCCACTCAAACACTGCGATCTACTTCAGTCTCATACCATCTTATTCCCGGTGCCTACTGTATCCCAACCCTTGCCTTTACCTTCCCTGCACATGACCACTCTCCCCACCCCCAATAGTTGGCAAAGTTATTTTTCCAAAGACATACGTTTAATAATGGCCACCTCAGCATTGCTCTCGGAAACACCCTCACCAAACTTCACTGGAATCATTGAATTAAAAACTCAGATCACAGCTCCTTTATGAAGCTGTCAAGTCCCCCAATCTCTCTTTTCATGGCATGGGATTTTCCTCAAACGTGTCTGTCAAGTGCCTTTTTATATTTCAAAGGACTGTACAAGATCTTGTTGCTGAATGGGAATCCTCTCACCTGCATGCTTTGGAGAACATTGAGGAAGTCATTCATTCCCGTCAGGTGCTCCACATCTTGGAACAATGCAACCAGCAAAGTTGGGGTGATGGCAATGGATCGCGTGAAGAGAACACGAGCAAAGCGGGACCACTTCAAGTTCAGGAAACCCTTGAAATAAAATATAAAATTACATCATTTCTGAGTAATTCACTGAAAGACTGACAATTCTGTACAAATCAAATCAAACACTCCCAGGACAGGTACAGCACGGGGTTAGATACAGAGTAAAGCTCCCTCTACATTGTCCCCATCAAACACTCCCAGGACAGGTACAGCATGGGGTTAGATACAGAGTAAAGCTCCCTCTACACTGTCCCCATCAAACACTCCCAGGACAGGTACAGCACGGGGTTAGATACAGAGTAAAGCTCCCTCTACACTGTTCCCTTCAAACACTCCCAGGACAGGTACAGCACGGGGTTAGATACAGAGTAAAGCTCCCTCTACACTGTCCCCATCAAACACTCCCAGGACAGGTACAGCACGGGGTTAGATACAGAGTAAAGCTCCCTCTACACTGTCCCCATCAAACACTCCCAGGACAGGTACAGCACGGGGTTAGATACAGAGTAAAGCTCCCTCTACACTGTCCCCATCAAACACTTACAGGACAGGTACAGCACGGGGTTAGAGACAGAGTAAAGCTCCCTCTACATTGTCCCCATCAAACACTCCCAGGACAGGTACAGCACGGGGTTAGACACAGGAGAAAGATCCCACTACACTGTCCCCATCAAACACTCCCAGGACAGGTACAGCACGGGGTTAGATACAGAGTAAAGCTCCCTCTACACTGTCCCCATCAAACACTCCCAGGACAGGTACAGCACGGGGTTAGATACAGAGTAAAGCTCCCTCTACACTGTCCCCATCAAACACTCCCAGGACAGGTACAGCACGAGGTTAGATACAGAGTAAAGCTCCCTCTACACTGTCCCCATCAAACACTCCCAGGACAGGTACAGCACGGGGTTAGATACAGAGTAAAGCTCCCTCCACACTGTCCCCATCAAACACTCCCAGGACAGGTACAGCACGGGGTTAGATACAGAGTAATGCTCCCTCTACCCTGTCCCCATCAAACACTCCCAGGACAGGTACAGCACGGGGTTAGATACAGAGTAATGCTCCCTCTACACTGTCCCCATCAAACACTCCCAGGACAGGTACAGCACGGGGTTAGATACAGAGTAAAGCTCCCTCTACACTGTCCCCATCAAACACTCCCAGGACAGGTACAGCACGGGGTTAGATATAGAGTAAAGCTCCCTCTACACTGTCCCCATCAAACACTCCCAGGACAGGTACAGCACGGGGTTAGATACAGAGTAAAGCTCCCTCTACACTGTCCCCATCACACACTCCCAGGACAGGCACAGCACGGGGTTTGATACAGAGTAAAGCTCCCTCTACACTGTCCCCATCAAACACTCCCAGGACAGGTACAGCACGGGGTTAGATACAGAGTAAAGCTCCCTCTACACTGTCCCCATCACACACTCCCAGGACAGGTACAGCATGGGGTTAGATACAGAGTAAAGCTCCCTCTACACTGTCCCACCAAACACTCCCAGGACAGGTACAGCACGTCATTAGAGACAGAGTAAAGCTCCCTCTACACTGTCCCCATCAAACACTCCCAGGGCAGGTACAGCACGGGGTTACATACAGAGTAAAGCTCCCTCTACACTGTCCCCATCAAACACTCCCAGGACAGGTACAGCACGGGGTTAGATACAGAGTAAAGCTCCCTCTACACTGTCCCCATCAAACACTCCCAGGACAGGTACAGCACGGGGTTAGATACAGAGTAAAGCTCCCTCTACACTGTCCCCATCAAACACTCCCAGGACAGGTACAGCACGGGGTTAGATACAGAGTAAAGTTGTCTGAACTTCACGTCAAAAATCTAAGTGAACCGTGAAAGAAAATGCCTAAATTTAACATTCCCGCTATCCCAATCTGCAACATGGATTCTGGGAATTTGGTTTCCTTTACTCGTTTACCTGAGACAGCCCCAAACTCATTTCATGGAGAATACTTTCAGCCTGCAGACAAACTGGAATGTGAATGAAGTATGGAACCCAGGTGAATGGAAAGTATAGCAGCCATAGTACGGGTAGCACAGTGGTTAGCACTGCTGCCTCAGCACCAGGGACGCTGGTTCAATTCCAGCCTTAGGTGAAGGTCTGTGTGGAGTTTGCACTTTCTCCCCGTGTCGGCGTGGGTTTCCTCCGGGTGCTCCGGTTTCCTTCCACAGTCCAAAGCTGTGCAGGTTAGGTGGATTGGCCATGATAAATTGTCCCTTCGTGTCCAAAGGGTTTGGTTTGGTTACTGGGTTACAGGAATAGGGTGGGGACTTGGGCCTAGGTGGGTTGCTCTTTCCAAGGGTCGGTGCAGACTCGATGGGCTGAATGGCCTCCTTCTGCACTGTAGGGATTCTATGCCATGAGTACTGGCAAGAGTCTGAGACTGAAAGAAGCACGGAGTGTGTACAATGATTAGTCCGGCTGTCAGTCGTGACTGGCGCGATTTATAAAACATCTATTCTGATGGAAGTATTCTCCCTATTTCTGGGTCTGAAGAGATGCCCCAAAGTGCTTTGCATCCAATTAATTACTTTGATGTGCACTGGCCATTGTTGTGTTAGCAAATGTCAGAAACAATCGTGGCAAAGGCATTGCCTTATTTCACCCCAATCAACATTGCAACCCCTTACCCCAGCAGATAGTCAGTGAGCAATAATAAGGCCCATCTATTATGTGGAGATGGACTGGGGTGAGCACAGTAAGAAGTCTTTCAACACCAGGTTAAAGTCCAACAGGTTTGTTTCAAATCACTAGCTTTCAGAGCGCTGTTCCTTCCTCAGGTGAAGGAAGGAGCCTGAAGAAAGAGCAGCGCTCCGAAAGCTAGTATTTGAAACAAACCCGTTGGACTTTAACCTGGTGGTGTGAGACTTCTTACAAGGTCCATCTCGTTCACTGACTCACAGAATGTTCCTCAAGGCATAAACAGATCTGTACGGTGACAAGAAAACTCAAAGGCAACAGCAAAAAGAAAAAGACACGTACACTGAAATACTTGACTAACGTTTACCTCCATGACAAACTGTCCAGAATATGTTCCCGTCATGGTTGAACTCTGACCTGCAGCCAGGATGCCAATGGCCCAGATGTAGAGTGCGGCAGATCCAAAGTAACAGCCCAGCACAACGCCCTGAGAGCGAGAAAGACAACAGGGGGGTTATCGGACCAACTTGTTATTGGCTGCTGTATATAATCAACAAGATGCCATTGACTGGATGGTGGGAACAGATCTCTGGATCTCAGAAGAACGTCACGTTACTTCCTTCAACCCACAGGAATCAGGAATCAGTGCAACTTCAGCAAAGAAGATTCAGAGAGAGATAGACAAGGAGAAGAGCAGGCGTTTGTTTGCCTGGGAGAGAGAGTGGCAGCATGAATGAGCATGAAAGCCTGAACAAAGGGCGTTCACACGCAAGAGGCCATATAAGATGGAAACACAGAGGGCAGATGTGATAGAGATGCAGAGCGAGTGAGTGCGCAATGGAGACGGAGAGTCTGAGAGCAAATGACAGATGAAGACAATCAGATGAATTGAGCATAGATTCCCAATAATTGCACTGAAGCCCAGCCTTTAATAACAGGTCCATATTCACTTCACTGTGTCCCATCATACAGAACACTTCTACCTTCACCCTGGCAACCTCAGTTAATCACATATACACTGCAATTAGAAACAGTTCATTTGCCTTTTACTAAAAGAGTGCATTTTGAAGTCTTTAAGCTGATTTTCTGTTTGAAAACAACACTGGAGCCATAAAAATGTCACTTCTTGTCTGGTTTAAACGCATCCCCCACTTACCCCTTTGTAGATATTAACTTCCAAAGTCTGATTGTTCCGAGGGAAGAGGTCAGAATATGGACCGCTCTGGTTGAAACAAGCATCGTGCTTTAAGAAAAAAGAACATTTTGTCAAAGTGTGAAAAGGAGCCTCAGTATTCAATATCAATCACCTGGCCATAACCTTGCTGAATGTATTTATCCTGCAGATCACAGCTCAATTCCACAAAAGGAAAGAAAATGGAGGATTACAGTTTCCTTCCATGTTTCAGTCTTAATCATATTTGTATTGTTTTGGCAGCTATTCATTCGACCACTCATGCCTTCTCTCGACTTTCCTTTGCTTCTTTACATGGTCAGTTCCCACTGCCTTTGGCGTTGCACCACCAACTTGTTAAATCTCCCACTTCTTCCACCCTATCAGACCGCCCCCCCCAGATAATTAATCCACTTGGTTAATCTAGACACTCTAGCTCGGCCTTCAAACAATTCAAAGGCTGCCTTTTGAGGAAGAGAGTTCCAGAGACTCACCGTCCTCATTTCCTCACCTCCATCTTAAATGGGTAACCCCCTTATTTTTAAACAGTGACCCCGAGTTCTAGATTCTCCCACAAGACGAAACATCCTCTCCACACCCACCCTGTCAATACCCCTCGGGGTCTTCAAGGTTTCAATAATTTTGCGTCCTCCCATAGCCATGCTATTTAGGGAATGCTGAAGAGGCATTCAGCCATCCCCCACTACAGAGGAATTGAGCGCCCAGAAGTAGTGAAAATTTGAGTGAAGTGTTCACGTTGGTCCAGACGTTAATCAACAAAACCTTCAGCTGCAGGTAGTATATGGCACAGGGAGTCCCCAAGGACCAGAGTGGGAGAGAAGATCTCCGTTCGAGCTCAATACACTGAGTGGGCCAGTATGCTGCTGAATGTGACACTGGCCCATCCAGATCAGAAAGGTCCTAGCTGTCATCACAAGCTTCTCCAGAGTCAGCGAATGCCAGCCAAGGTGACAGATGGGGCACTAACATTTAAATAAGGGCAGCACGGTGGCGCAGTGGTTAGCACTGCTGCCTCACGGTGCCGAGGTCCCAGGTTCAATCCCGGCTCTGGGTCACTGTCCGTGTGGAGTTTGCACATTCTCCCCGCGTCTGCGTGGGTTTCACCCCCACAACCTAAAACAAAGTGCAGGGTAGGTGGATTGGCCACGCTAAATTGCCCCTTAATTGGCAAAAAAAATGAATTGGGCACATTAAATTTTTAAAAAACCATGGACCCAAATATTCCTGGGCCCGAGACATTAACAACAATAGCAATTTTTAAATAACGTAATAAAACGCTTCAAGGGAGTGCTATAAAACAGAATGTGACACATATAGCGATATTAGGTCAGGTGATGAAAAGTAGGTCAAAGTGCTCAAATTTTAAGGAGTATCTTGAAGGGGGAAAGTAAGATAGAGGGGATGCGAGGTTTAGTGAGGAAATTCCAGAGCGTGGGAGCCCAGGCATCTAAAGGCATGGCCGCCAATGGCTGAGCAATTAAAATCAGGAATGTTCAAGAGGCCAGAATTAGAGGAGTGCAGAGATCTCGGAGGGTTGTAGGGCCGGACGAGAGACAGAGAGGACATGGGGGGGGGGGGGGGGAGATTTGAAAACAAGGATGAGAATATTAAAAACCAAGGCAGTGCTTGGCCGGGAGGCAATGTAGGTCAGTGAGCACAGGGATGGAGGAAACAGGACCGAGTGTGAGTAAGGAAATGGGCAGCAGAGTCTGGGATGACGTAAAGTTCATGGAGGTTGGATTGTGAGAGGGTGGCCATAAGTGCACTGGAATCGTCGAGTCTGGAGGTAATAAAGGAATGGATGAGTGTTTCAGCAACAGATGGCTGAGACCATGTTACAGATGTGGAAATAACAGTCTCAGTGACAGTGCAGACATGGGTCGGAAGTTCATCTCGGGATCAAATATAACAGGGTCATGAACAGTCTGGGTCAGTTTGGACTGTTGCCATGGCGAGGGATGGAGTCGGTAGTTAGGGAATGGAGTTTGGAACAGGGACTGAAAACAATGGCTTCAGTCTTCCCAGTATTTAATTGGGGGGAATTCCTGCTCATCCGGTACTGGGTGTGGGATAAGCAGTGTGCTCATTTCGAGACAGCGGAGGAGGCGAGAGAGGTGGGGGTGAGGTCGAGCTGGCTGTCCTCAGTGTGAAAACTAACGCTGTGCTTTCCGATGATGTCGCTGAGGGACAGCACGTCGATGTGAAATAGGAGGGGGTCAGCGATAGATCCTTGGGGGGGAGGGACACCAGAGGTAAGGGTGCGGGAACAGGAAGAGAAGACATTGCCGGTGATTCACGGACTACGATTAGATAGATCAGAATGGGAGCCGGTGAGAGCCGTCACACCCAGCTGGACGGAGGTGGAGAGGGTGTTGGAGGACGATGGTGTGGTCATCCCGTGTCAAAGGCTGCGGACAGGGAGAGAAGGACAAGGAGGAAAGTTTCCCTTTGTCCCAGTCACACAGGATGTTGTCTGTGACTTTGATAAGAGCGGTTTCGGTATCGGGGGAAGAATCCTGATTGGAGCGATTCAAACATGGAGTTCCGGGAAATACGGATTTGGGGGGTGACAACATGTTCAAGGGCTATGGAGAGGCAAGGAGGGTGGGCGATGGGACGGTAGTTTACAATGACAGGGGGGCGGGCGGCGTGTTAAGTGTTGTTTTTTCTTTAGCAAAGGGGTGATAACAGCAGATATAAAGGAGACAACACCTGCTATCAGTCAACACTGGAGGCAGGAGGGGACGTTGGGTGGGCCAGCAGTTAATGAGAATAGGGTCAAAGGAACAGAACCATTGAATCCCTACAATGTAGAAGGAGGCCTTTCGGCCCATCAAGTCTGCACCGGCTCTCCAGCTAAGCCCACTCCCCCATCCAATCCCTGTAACCCCACCTAACCTGCACATCTTTGGACACTAAGGGACAATTTATCGTGCCCAATCCACCTAACCTGCACATCTTTGGACACTAAGGGACAATTTATCATGGCCAATCCACCTAACCTGCCCATCTTTGGACACTAAGGGACAATTTAACACGGCCAATCCACCCAACCTGTACATCTTTGGACACTAAGGGGCAATTTATCATGGCAAATCCCCTTAACCTGCACATCTTTGGAGACTAAGGGGTAATTTATCATGGTCAATCCCCTTAACCTGCACATCTTTGGAGACTAAGGGGCAATTTATCATGGCCAATCCACCTAACCTGCACATCTTTGGACACTAAGGGGTAATTTAACACGGTCAATCCACCTAACCTGTACATCTTTGGACACTAAGGGACAATTTATCATGGCCAATCCACCTAACCTGCACATCTTTGGACACTAAGGAGCAATTTATCATGGCCAATCCACCTAACCTGTACATATTTGGACACTAAGGGACAATTTATCATGGCCAATCCACCTAACCTGTACATCTTTGGACACTAAGGGACAATTTAACATGGCCAATCCACCTAACCTGTACATATTTGGACACTAAGGGACAATTTATCATGGCCAATCCACCTAACCTGTACATCTTTGGACACTAAAGGACAATTTAACATGGCCAATCCACCTAACCTGCACATCTTTGGACACTAAGGGACAATTTAACACGGCCAACCTACCTAAGCTGCGCATCGTTGAACAGAAGGTTGGTTTCATCAGAAAGTTGAGTTTGGGGAAGGCATGAGGGAGATAGGAGAGAACCTAGTGACAGATACGGGTTCAAGGCCCGGGCAGTGGGTAGTACTAAAGGAGGTTTGGCCAGACAGGCCAGAGTCTGGTGGTCGGACCAACTCAATCATCGTGAAAAAGAATCCATGAGCTCCCGAAAGATGTCATTTGAAGTGAAGGGGGAGGAGACACAGAAGAGGAGTTTTAGAAGGAGTTTTGCAGCAGAGAAAAGCTGGGGATTTTCTTTATATTCCAGGATGGTCCTGGAATAATGAGCAGGGCCCGACAGCATTTTCTGTGGCCAAGTCATGTAAAATGGCTGATCCACATATCCTTTCAGGTTTGCACCTCTTAGACTCAAGGGAGTGGAAACGAGGACTGGACAAGGGGCAATGGACAGTGTGAGGAGGAGTCATGGGGGACTAGGATATCCAAGGTGGAGGTAAAGATGTGGTTGAGTAAATTAGTAGCTGCAGAAATGTTGTGGTGAAGGAAGAGCCAAAGGCCGAGACAGTTGGGATTTTGAGAGTGCAGCTGTAAGTGAATTGGAAGATAGTTTAGTCCATGAGTGAACACAGGAGATGGTTGGGGTTGGGACATGGAAGGAGGGGTGGGGACAGTGATCAAAAGAAGTGATCAGAAATAAAAAGGAAAAGCTGCCAGGGTTCCTTCTCACGACACAGTGCCCAAATACACCCCAGTTCAAATTCAGGTCATAAACTGAGCAGAGAGTGAATTTGGTACCCCCTTGGCTCAACACAAAATCTGCGTCGCAATTATTAATTGAACCATCAGGGGGAGTCCAAGCATTTTTCTTCTTGATTGACAATAAGGTCAACACTTATCAAAACAAATGAACAAAGGCTTTATTGTCCAATACATTCCTCATTAGCAGCAAGCGGCCAACTGGGAATCAAATGTGGTTAATAGTATTTCTGAGTATCAAAAACAAAATCCATAATAGACACTTCTTAGGCCTCCCAATACTAATTTGCACAGTATATACAAGTGAGCTCATATATTTTGACGAAAAGCAGAATGGTTTTTGATGGTTCATGCTGTACTCCGTGACTGAAGGGTGGGAGATGTTTCTGTGCAGAACATGTTGTGCACACAGAGTAACTTCCACTAAAAAACAACACGTGTTTTAAACAATGTGACAGTTGCAGCCCTGTGGCTAGTCTTAAGACTTGTACTGGACAACACGGACACGTATGTCCATGCAAATAGGGTCACCATGCTCTGCAATCTGGAGAGAGCAGGAACCAAACCAACTGGTTCTCAGCTGGTTAATTTTGCCATCGAAAGAGTAAGGGGGGTGATGCCGAGGTGAAAACAGCCGGATGTCTGTCAGCCTGCTCCTGTGATGGTACAGGAAGAAGTAATGTTACACTTGTACAAGACACCAGTTAGATTCAGGGTGCCCCATTGAATGACTAGACTGGGCTGGGTATTAAAGGGTGTGGGGAGTGAGGGGAGAGTGGGATTAGACTGGGTGGGATATTAAAGGGTGTGGGGAGTGAGGGGGAGAGTGGGATTAGACTGGGTGGGATATTAAAGGGTGTGGGGAGTGAGGGGGAGAGTGGGATTAGACTGGGTGGGATATTAAAGGGTGTGGGGAGTGAGGGGGAGAGTGGGATTAGACTGGGTGGGATATTAAACGGTGTGGGGACTGAGGGGAGAGTGGGATTAGACTGGGTGGGATATTAAAGGGTGCGGGGAGAGTGGGATTAGACTGGGTGGGATATTAAAGGGTGTGGGGAGTGAGGGGGAGAGTGGGATTAGACTGGGTGGGATATTAAAGGGTGCGGGGAGTGAGGGGGTGAGTGGGATTAGACTGGGTGGGATATTAAACGGTGTGGGGACTGAGGGGAGAGTGGGATTAGACTGGGTGGGATATTAAAGGGTGTGGGGAGTGAGGGGGAGAGTGGGATTAGACTGGGTGGGATATTAAAGGGTGGGGACTGAGGGGGAGAGTGGGATTAGACTGGGTGGGATATTAAAGGGTGTGGGGAGTGAGGGGGAGAGTGGGATTAGACTGGGTGGGATATTAAAGGGCGCGGGGAGTGAGAGGAGAGTGGGATTAGACTGGGTGGGATATTAAAGGGTGTGGGGAGTGAGGGGAGAGTGGGATTAGACTGGGTGGGATATTAAAGGGTGTGGGGAGTGAGGGGGAGAGTGGGATTAGACTGGGTGGGATATTAAAGGGTGCGGGGAGTGAGGGGGACAGTGGGATTAGACTGGGTGGGATATTAAAGGGTGTGGGGAGTGAGGGGAAGAGTGGGATTAGACTGGGTGTCATATTAAAGGGTGTGGAGATTGAGGGGGAGAGTGGGATTAGACTGGGTGGGATATTAAAGGGTGAGGGTAGAGTGGGATTAGACTGGGTGGGATATTAAAGGGTGCGGGGAGTGAGGGGAGAGAGTGGGATTAGACTGGGTGGGATATTAAAGGGTGTGGGGAGTGAAGGGAGAGTGGGATTAGACTGGGTGGGATATTAAAGGGTGTGGGGAGTGAGGGGAGAGTGGGATTAGACTGGGTGGAATATTAAAGGGTGCGGGGAGTGAGGGGAGAGTGGGATTAGACTGGGTGGGATATTAAAGGATGTGGGGAGTGAGGGGAGAGTGGGATTAGACTTGGTGAGATATTAAAGGGTGCGGGGAGTGAGGGGAGAGTGGGATTAGACTGGGTGGGATATTAAAGGGTGTGGGGAGTGAGGGGAGAGTGGGATTAGACTGGGTGAGATATTAAAGGGTGCGGGGAGTGAGGGGGAGAGTGGGATTCGACTGGATGGGATATTAAAGGGTGTGGGGAGTGAGGGGGAGAGTGGGATTAGACTGGGTGGGATATTAAAGGGTGCGGGGTGTGAGGGGAGAGTGGGATTAGACTGGGTGGGATATTAAAGGCTGTGGGGAGTGAGGGGGAGAGTGGGATTAGACTGGGTGTGATATTAAAGGGTGTGGGGAGTGAGGGGAGAGGGGGATTAGACTGGGGGGATATTAAAGGGTGTGGGGAGTGAGGGGAGAGGGGGATTAGACTGGGTGGGATATTAAAGGGTGTGGGGAGTGAGGGGAGAGGGGGATTAGACTGGGATTAGACTGGGTGGGATATTAAAGGGCGTGGGGAGTGATGGGAGAGTGGGATTAGACTGGGTGGGATAACACTGGGTGGGATATTAAAGGGTGTGGGGAGTGAGGGGAGAGAGTGGGATTAGACTGGGTGGGATATTAAAGGGTGCGGGGAGTGAGGGGGAGAGTGGGATTAGACTGTGTGGGATATTAAAGGGTGTGGGGAGTGAGGGGAGAGTCGGATTAGACTGGGTGGGATATTAAAGGGTGAGGGTAGAGTGGGATTAGACTGGGTGGGATATTAAAGGGTGCGGGGAGTGAGGGGAGAGTGGGATTAGACTTGGTGGGATATTAAAGGGTGCGGGGAGTGAGGGGAGAGTGGGATTAGACTGGGTGGGATATTAAAGGGTGTGGGGAGTGAAGGGAGAGTGGGATTAGACTGGGTGGGATATTAAAGGGTGTGGGGAGTGAGGGGGAGAGTGGGATTAGACTGGGTGGGATATTAAAGGATGTGGGGAGTGAGGGGAGAGTGGGATTAGACTTGGTGGGATATTAAAGGGTGCGGGGAGTGAGGGGAGAGTGGGATTAGACTGGGTGGGATATTAAAGGGTGTGGGGAGTGAAGGGAGAGTGGGATTAGACTGGGTGGGATATTAAAGGGTGTGGGGAGTGAGGGGGAGAGTGGGATTAGACTGGGTGGGATATTAAAGGATGTGGGGAGTGAGGGGAGAGTGGGATTAGACTTGGTGGGATATTAAAGGGTGTGGGGAGTGAGGGGAGAGTGGGATTAGACTGGGTGGGATATTAAAGGGTGTGGGGAGTGAGGAGGAGAGTGGGATTAGACTGGGTGGGATATTAAAGGGTGTGGGGAGTGAGGGATTAGACTGGGTGGGATATTAAAGGGTGCGGGGAGTGAGGGGAGAGAGTGGGATTAGACTGGGTGGGATATTAAAGGGTGTGGGGAGTGAAGGGAGAGTGGGATTAGACTGGGTGGGATATTAAAGGGTGTGGGGAGTGAGGGGAGAGTGGGATTAGACTGGGTGGAATATTAAAGGGTGCGGGGAGTGAGGGGAGAGTGGGATTAGACTGGGTGGGATATTAAAGGATGTGGGGAGTGAGGGGAGAGTGGGATTAGACTTGGTGAGATATTAAAGGGTGCGGGGAGTGAGGGGAGAGTGGGATTAGACTGGGTGGGATATTAAAGGGTGTGGGGAGTGAGGGGAGAGTGGGATTAGACTGGGTGAGATATTAAAGGGTGCGGGGAGTGAGGGGGAGAGTGGGATTCGACTGGATGGGATATTAAAGGGTGTGGGGAGTGAGGGGGAGAGTGGGATTAGACTGGGTGGGATATTAAAGGGTGTGGGGAGTGAGGGGGAGAGTGGGATTAGACTGGGTGGGATATTAAAGGGTGCGGGGTGTGAGGGGAGAGTGGGATTAGACTGGGTGGGATATTAAAGGCTGTGGGGAGTGAGGGGGAGAGTGGGATTAGACTGGGTGTGATATTAAAGGGTGTGGGGAGTGAGGGGAGAGGGGGATTAGACTGGGGGGATATTAAAGGGTGTGGGGAGTGAGGGGAGAGGGGGATTAGACTGGGTGTGATATTAAAGAGTGTGGGGAGTGAGGGGAGAGTGGGATTAGACTGGGTGGGATATTAAAGGGCGTGGGGAGTGATGGGAGAGTGGGATTAGACTGGGTGGGATAACACTGGGTGGGATATTAAAGGGTGTGGGGAGTGAGGGGGAGAGTGGGATTAGACTGTGTGGGATATTAAAGGGTGTGGGGAGTGAGGGGAGAGTCGGATTAGACTGGGTGGGATATTAAAGGGTGAGGGTAGAGTGGGATTAGACTGGGTGGGATATTAAAGGGTGCGGGGAGTGAGGGGAGAGAGTGGGATTAGACTGGGTGGGATATTAAAGGGTGTGGGGAGTGAAGGGAGAGTGGGATTAGACTGGGTGGGATATTAAAGGATGTGGGGAGTGAGGGGAGAGTGGGATTAGACTTGGTGGGATATTAAAGGGTGCGGGGAGTGAGGGGAGAGTGGGATTAGACTGGGTGGGATATTAAAGGGTGTGGGGAGTGAAGGGAGAGTGGGATTAGACTGGGTGGGATATTAAAGGGTGTGGGGAGTGAGGGGGAGAGTGGGATTAGACTGGGTGGGATATTAAAGGATGTGGGGAGTGAGGGGAGAGTGGGATTAGACTGGGTGGGATATTAAAGGGTGCGGGGTGTGAGGGGAGAGTGGGATTAGACTGGGTGGGATATTAAAGGCTGTGGGGAGTGAGGGGGAGAGTGGGATTAGACTGGGTGTGATATTAAAGGGTGGGGAGTGAGGGGGAGAGTGGGATTAGACTGGGTGGGATATTAAAGAGTGTGGGGAGTGAGGGGAGAGGGGGATTAGACTGGGTGGGATATTAAAGGGTGTGGGGAGTGAGGGGAGAGGGGGATTAGACTGGGTGGGATATTAAAGGGCGTGGGGAGTGATGGGAGAGTGGGATTAGACTGGGTGGGATAACACTGGGTGGGATATTAAAGGGTGTGGGGAGTGAGGGGGAAGAGTGGGATTAGACTGTGTGGGATATTAAAGGGTGTGGGGAGTGAGGGGAGAGTCGGATTAGACTGGGTGGGATATTAAAGGGTGAGGGTAGAGTGGGATTAGACTGGGTGGGATATTAAAGGGTGCGGGGAGTGAGGGGAGAGAGTGGGATTAGACTGGGTGGGATATTAAAGGGTGTGGGGAGTGAAGGGAGAGTGGGATTAGACTGGGTGGGATATTAAAGGATGTGGGGAGTGAGGGGAGAGTGGGATTAGACTTGGTGGGATATTAAAGGGTGCGGGGAGTGAGGGGAGAGTGGGATTAGACTGGGTGGGATATTAAAGGGTGTGGGGAGTGAAGGGAGAGTGGGATTAGACTGGGTGGGATATTAAAGGGTGTGGGGAGTGAGGGGGAGAGTGGGATTAGACTGGGTGGGATATTAAAGGATGTGGGGAGTGAGGGGAGAGTGGGATTAGACTTGGTGGGATATTAAAGGGTGCGGGGAGTGAGGGGAGAGTGGGATTAGACTGGGTGGGATATTAAAGGGTGTGGGGAGTGAAGGGAGAGTGGGATTAGACTGGGTGGGATATTAAAGGGTGTGGGGAGTGAGGGGGAGAGTGGGATTAGACTGGGTGGGATATTAAAGGATGTGGGGAGTGAGGGGAGAGTGGGATTAGACTTGGTGGGATATTAAAGGGTGTGGGGAGTGAGGGGAGAGTGGGATTAGACTGGGTGGGATATTAAAGGGTGTGAGGAGTGAGGAGGAGAGTGGGATTAGACTGGGTGGGATATTAAAGGGTGTGGGGAGTGAGGGGAGAGTGGGATTAGACTGGGTGGGATATTAAAGGGTGTGGGGAGTGAGGGGAGAGTGGGATTAGACTGGGTGGGATATTAAAGGGTGTGGGGAGTGAGGGGGAGAGTGGGATTAGACTGGGTGGGATATTAAAGATTGTGGGGAGGGGGAGAGTGGGATTAGACTGGGTGGGATATTCAAGGATGTGGGGAGTGAGGGGGAGAGTGGGATTAAACTGAGTGGGGTATTAAAGGGTGTGGGGAGTGAAGGGAGAGTGGGATTAGACTGGGGTGGGATATTAAAGGGTGTGGGGAGTGAGGGGAGAGTGGGATTAGACTGGGTGGGATATTAAAGGGTGTGCGGAGTTAGGGGAGAGTGGGATTAGACTGGGTGGGATATTAAAGGGTGTGGGGTGTGAGGGGAGAGTGGGATTAGACTGGGTGGGATATTAAAGGGTGTGGGGAGTGAGGGGGAGAGTGGGATTAGACTGGGTGGGATATTAAAGGGTGTGGGGAGTGAGGGGAGAGTGAGATTAGACTGGGTGGGATATTAAAGGGTGTGGGGAGTGAGGGGAGAGTGGGATTAGACTGGGTGGGATATTAAAGGGTGTGGGGAGTGAGGGGAGAGTGGGATTAGACTGGGTGGGATATTAAAGGATGTGGGGAGTGAGGGGGAGAGTGGGATTAGACTGGGTGGGGTATTAAAGGGTGTGGGGAGTGAAGGGAGAGTGGGATTAGACTGGGTGGGATATTAAAGGGTGTGGGGAGTGAGGGGAGAGTGGGATTAGACTGGGTGGGATATTAACGGGTGTGGGGAGTGAGGGGAGAGTGGGATTAGACTGAGTGGGATATTAAAGGGTGTGGGGAGTGAGGGGAGAGTGGGATTAGACTGGGTGGGATATTAAAGGGTGTGGGGAGTGAGGGGAGAGTGGGATTAGACTGTGTGGGATATTAAAGGGTGCGGGGAGTGAGGGGAGAGTCGGATTAGACTGGGTGGGATATTAAAGGGTGCGGGGAGTGAGGGGAGAGAGTGGGATTAGACTGGGTGGGATATTAAAGGGTGTGGGGAGTGAAGGGAGAGTGGGATTAGACTGGGTGGGACATTAAAGGATGTGGGGAGTGAGGGGAGAGTGGGATTAGACTTGGTGGGATATTAAAGGGTGCGGGGAGTGAGGGGAGAGTGGGATTAGACTGGGTGGGATATTAAAGGGTGTGGGGAGTGAAGGGAGAGTGGGATTAGACTGGGTGGGATATTAAAGGGTGTGGGGAGTGAGGGGGAGAGTGGGATTAGACTGGGTGGGATATTAAAGGATGTGGGGAGTGAGGGGAGAGTGGGATTAGACTTGGTGGGATATTAAAGGGTGCGGGGAGTGAGGGGAGAGTGGGATTAGACTGGGTGGGATATTAAAGGGTGTGGGGAGTGAAGGGAGAGTGGGATTAGACTGGGTGGGATATTAAAGGGTGTGGGGAGTGAGGGGGAGAGTGGGATTAGACTGGGTGGGATATTAAAGGATGTGGGGAGTGAGGGGAGAGTGGGATTAGACTTGGTGGGATATTAAAGGGTGTGGGGAGTGAGGGGAGAGGGGGATTAGACTGGGATTAGACTGGGTGGGATATTAAAGGGCGTGGGGAGTGATGGGAGAGTGGGATTAGACTGGGTGGGATAACACTGGGTGGGATATTAAAGGGTGTGGGGAGTGAGGGGAGAGAGTGGGATTAGACTGGGTGGGATATTAAAGGGTGCGGGGAGTGAGGGGGAGAGTGGGATTAGACTGTGTGGGATATTAAAGGGTGTGGGGAGTGAGGGGAGAGTCGGATTAGACTGGGTGGGATATTAAAGGGTGAGGGTAGAGTGGGATTAGACTGGGTGGGATATTAAAGGGTGCGGGGAGTGAGGGGAGAGAGTGGGATTAGACTGGGTGGGATATTAAAGGGTGTGGGGAGTGAAGGGAGAGTGGGATTAGACTGGGTGGGATATTAAAGGATGTGGGGAGTGAGGGGAGAGTGGGATTAGACTTGGTGGGATATTAAAGGGTGCGGGGAGTGAGGGGAGAGTGGGATTAGACTGGGTGGGATATTAAAGGGTGTGGGGAGTGAAGGGAGAGTGGGATTAGACTGGGTGGGATATTAAAGGGTGTGGGGAGTGAGGGGGAGAGTGGGATTAGACTGGGTGGGATATTAAAGGATGTGGGGAGTGAGGGGAGAGTGGGATTAGACTTGGTGGGATATTAAAGGGTGCGGGGAGTGAGGGGAGAGTGGGATTAGACTGGGTGGGATATTAAAGGGTGTGGGGAGTGAAGGGAGAGTGGGATTAGACTGGGTGGGATATTAAAGGGTGCGGGGAGTGAGGGGAGAGTGGGATTAGACTGGGTGGGATATTAAAGGGTGTGGGGAGTGAAGGGAGAGTGGGATTAGACTGGGTGGGATATTAAAGGGTGTGGGGAGTGAGGGGGAGAGTGGGATTAGACTGGGTGGGATATTAAAGGATGTGGGGAGTGAGGGGAGAGTGGGATTAGACTGGGTGGGATATTAAAGGGTGTGGGGAGTGAGGGATTAGACTGGGTGGGATATTAAAGGGTGCGGGGAGTGAGGGGAGAGAGTGGGATTAGACTGGGTGGGATATTAAAGGGTGTGGGGAGTGAAGGGAGAGTGGGATTAGACTGGGTGGGATATTAAAGGGTGTGGGGAGTGAGGGGAGAGTGGGATTAGACTGGGTGGAATATTAAAGGGTGCGGGGAGTGAGGGGAGAGTGGGATTAGACTGGGTGGGATATTAAAGGATGTGGGGAGTGAGGGGAGAGTGGGATTAGACTTGGTGAGATATTAAAGGGTGCGGGGAGTGAGGGGAGAGTGGGATTAGACTGGGTGGGATATTAAAGGGTGTGGGGAGTGAGGGGAGAGTGGGATTAGACTGGGTGCGATATTAAAGGGTGTGGGGAGTGAGGGGAGAGTGGGATTAGACTGGGTGGGATATTAAAGGCTGTGGGGAGTGAGGGGGAGAGTGGGATTAGACTGGCTGTGATATTAAAGGGTGTGGGGAGTGAGGGGAGAGGGGGATTAGACTGGGGGGATATTAAAGGGTGTGGGGAGTGAGGGGAGAGGGGGATTAGACTGGGTGTGATATTAAAGAGTGTGGGGAGTGAGGGGAGAGTGGGATTAGACTGGGTGGGATATTAAAGGGTGTGGGGAGTGAGGGGAGAGGGGGATTAGACTGGGATTAGACTGGGTGGGATATTAAAGGGCGTGGGGAGTGATGGGAGAGTGGGATTAGACTGGGTGGGATAACACTGGGTGGGATATTAAAGGGTGTGGGGAGTGAGGGGAGAGAGTGGGATTAGACTGGGTGGGATATTAAAGGGTGCGGGGAGTGAGGGGGAGAGTGGGATTAGACTGTGTGGGATATTAAAGGGTGTGGGGAGTGAGGAGAGAGTCGGATTAGACTGGGTGGGATATTAAGGGGTGAGGGTAGAGTGGGATTAGACTGGGTGGGATATTAAAGGGTGCGGGGAGTGAGGGGAGAGAGTGGGATTAGACTGGGTGGGATATTAAAGGGTGTGGGGAGTGAAGGGAGAGTGGGATTAGACTGGGTGGGATATTAAAGGATGTGGGGAGTGAGGGGAGAGTGGGATTAGACTTGGTGGGATATTAAAGGGTGCGGGGAGTGAGGGGAGAGTGGGATTAGACTGGGTGGGATATTAAAGGGTGTGGGGAGTGAAGGGAGAGTGGGATTAGACTGGGTGGGATATTAAAGGGTGTGGGGAGTGAGGGGGAGAGTGGGATTAGACTGGGTGGGATATTAAAGGATGTGGGGAGTGAGGGGAGAGTGGGATTAGACTTGGTGGGATATTAAAGGGTGCGGGGAGTGAGGGGAGAGTGGGATTAGACTGGGTGGGATATTAAAGGGTGCGGGGAGTGAAGGGAGAGTGGGATTAGACTGGGTGGGATATTAAAGGGTGTGGGGAGTGAGGGGGAGAGTGGGATTAGACTGGGTGGGATATTAAAGGATGTGGGGAGTGAGGGGAGAGTGGGATTAGACTTGGTGGGATATTAAAGGGTGTGGGGAGTGAGGGGAGAGTGGGATTAGACTGGGTGGGATATTAAAGGGTGTGGGGAGTGAGGAGGAGAGTGGGATTAGACTGGGTGGGATATTAAAGGGTGTGGGGAGTGAGGGGAGAGTGGGATTAGACTGGGTGGGATATTAAAGGGTGTGGGGAGTGAGGGGAGAGTGGGATTAGACTTGGTGGGATATTAAAGGGTGTGGGGAGTGAGGGGAGAGTGGGATTAGACTGGGTGGGATATTAAAGGGTGTGGGGAGTGAGGAGGAGAGTGGGATTAGACTGGGTGGGATATTAAAGGGTGTGGGGAGTGAGGGGAGAGTGGGATTAGACTGGGTGGGATATTAAAGGGTGTGGGGAGTGAGGAGGAGAGTGGGATTAGACTGGGTGGGATATTAAAGATTGTGGGGAGGGGGAGAGTGGGATTAGACTGGGTGGGATATTAAAGGATGTGGGGAGTGAGGGGGAGAGTGGGATTAAACTGAGTGGGGTATTAAAGGGTGTGGGGAGTGAAGGGAGAGTGGGATTAGACTGGGGTGGGATATTAAAGGGTGTGGGGAGTGAGGGGAGAGTGGGATTAGACTTGGTGGGATATTAAAGGGTGTGGGGAGTGAGGGGAGAGTGGGATTAGACTGGGTGGGATATTAAAGGGTGTGGGGAGTGAGGAGGAGAGTGGGATTAGACTGGGTGGGATATTAAAGGGTGTGGGGAGTGAGGGGAGAGTGGGATTAGACTGGGTGGGATATTAAAGGGTGTGGGGAGTGAGGAGGAGAGTGGGATTAGACTGGGTGGGATATTAAAGATTGTGGGGAGGGGGAGAGTGGGATTAGACTGGGTGGGATATTAAAGGATGTGGGGAGTGAGGGGGAGAGTGGGATTAAACTGAGTGGGGTATTAAAGGGTGTGGTGAGTGAAGGGAGAGTGGGATTAGACTGGGGTGGGATATTAAAGGGTGTGGGGAGTGAGGGGAGAGTGGGATTAGACTGGGTGGGATATTAAAGGGTGTGGGGAGTGAGGGGAGAGTGGGATTAGACTGGGTGGGATATTAAAGGGTGTGGGGTGTGAGGGGAGAGTGGGATTAGACTGGGTGGGATATTAAAGGGTGTGGGGAGTGAGGGGGAGAGTGGGATTAGACTGGGTGGGATATTAAAGGGTGTGGGGAGTGAGGGGAGAGTGAGATTAGACTGGGTGGGATATTAAAGGGTGTGGGGAGTGAGGGGAGAGTGGGATTAGACTGGGTGGGATATTAAAGGGTGTGGGGAGTGAGGGGAGAGTGGGATTAGACTGGGTGGGATATTAAAGGATGTGGGGAGTGAGGGGGAGAGTGGGATTAGACTGGGTGGGGTATTAAAGGGTGTGGGGAGTGAAGGGAGAGTGGGATTAGACTGGGTGGGATATTAAAGGGTGTGGGGAGTGAGGGAGAGTGGGATTAGACTGGGTGGGATATTAACGGGTGTGGGGAGTGAGGGGAGAGTGGGATTAGACTGAGTGGGATATTAAAGGGTGTGGGGAGTGAGGGGAGAGTGGGATTAGACTGGGTGGGATATTAAAGGGTGTGGGGAGTGAGGGGAGAGTGGGATTAGACTGTGTGGGATATTAAAGGGTGCGGGGAGTGAGGGGAGAGTCGGATTAGACTGGGTGGGATATTAAAGGGTGCGGGGAGTGAGGGGAGAGAGTGGGATTAGACTGGGTGGGATATTAAAGGGTGTGGGGAGTGAAGGGAGAGTGGGATTAGACTGGGTGGGATATTAAAGGATGTGGGGAGTGAGGGGAGAGTGGGATTAGACTTGGTGGGATATTAAAGGGTGCGGGGAGTGAGGGGAGAGTGGGATTAGACTGGGTGGGATATTAAAGGGTGTGGGGAGTGAAGGGAGAGTGGGATTAGACTGGGTGGGATATTAAAGGGTGTGGGGAGTGAGGGGGAGAGTGGGATTAGACTGGGTGGGATATTAAAGGATGTGGGGAGTGAGGGGAGAGTGGGATTAGACTTGGTGGGATATTAAAGGGTGTGGGGAGTGAGGGGAGAGGGGGATTAGACTGGGATTAGACTGGGTGGGATATTAAAGGGCGTGGGGAGTGATGGGAGAGTGGGATTAGACTGGGTGGGATAACACTGGGTGGGATATTAAAGGGTGTGGGGAGTGAGGGGAGAGAGTGGGATTAGACTGGGTGGGATATTAAAGGGTGCGGGGAGTGAGGGGGAGAGTGGGATTAGACTGTGTGGGATATTAAAGGGTGTGGGGAGTGAGGGGAGAGTCGGATTAGACTGGGTGGGATATTAAAGGGTGAGGGTAGAGTGGGATTAGACTGGGTGGGATATTAAAGGGTGCGGGGAGTGAGGGGAGAGAGTGGGATTAGACTGGGTGGGATATTAAAGGGTGTGGGGAGTGAAGGGAGAGTGGGATTAGACTGGGTGGGATATTAAAGGATGTGGGGAGTGAGGGGAGAGTGGGATTAGACTTGGTGGGATATTAAAGGGTGCGGGGAGTGAGGGGAGAGTGGGATTAGACTGGGTGGGATATTAAAGGGTGTGGGGAGTGAAGGGAGAGTGGGATTAGACTGGGTGGGATATTAAAGGGTGTGGGGAGTGAGGGGGAGAGTGGGATTAGACTGGGTGGGATATTAAAGGATGTGGGGAGTGAGGGGAGAGTGGGATTAGACTTGGTGGGATATTAAAGGGTGCGGGGAGTGAGGGGAGAGTGGGATTAGACTGGGTGGGATATTAAAGGGTGTGGGGAGTGAAGGGAGAGTGGGATTAGACTGGGTGGGATATTAAAGGGTGTGGGGAGTGAGGGGGAGAGTGGGATTAGACTGGGTGGGATATTACAGGATGTGGGGAGAGAGGGGAGAGTGGGATTAGACTTGGTGGGATATTAAAGGGTGTGGGGAGTGAGGGGAGAGTGGGATTAGACTGGGTGGGATATTAAAGGGTGTGGGGAGTGAGGAGGAGAGTGGGATTAGACTGGGTGGGATATTAAAGGGTGTGGGGAGTGAGGGATTACACTGGGTGGGATATTAAAGGGTGCGGGGAGTGAGGGGAGAGAGTGGGATTAGACTGGGTGGGATATTAAAGGGTGTGGGGAGTGAAGGGAGAGTGGGATTAGACTGGGTGGGATATTAAAGGGTGTGGGGAGTGAGGGGAGAGTGGGATTAGACTGGGTGGAATATTAAAGGGTGCGGGGAGTGAGGGGAGAGTGGGATTAGACTGGGTGGGATATTAAAGGATGTGGGGAGTGAGGGGAGAGTGGGATTAGACTTGGTGAGATATTAAAGGGTGCGGGGAGTGAGGGGAGAGTGGGATTAGACTGGGTGGGATATTAAAGGGTGTGGGGAGTGAGGGGAGAGTGGGATTAGACTGGGTGGGATATTAAAGGGTGTGGGGAGTGAGGGGGAGAGTGGGATTAGACTGGGTGGGATATTAAAGGGTGCGGGGAGTGAGGGGGAGAGTGGGATTCGACTGGATGGGATATTAAAGGGTGTGGGGAGTGAGGGGGAGAGTGGGATTCGACTGGGTGGGATATTAAAGATTGTGGGGAGGGGGAGAGTGGGATTAGACTGGGTGGGATATTAAAGGATGTGGGGAGTGAGGGGGAGAGTGGGATTAAACTGAGTGGGGTATTAAAGGCTGTGGGGAGTGAAGGGAGAGTGGGATTAGACTGGGGTGGGATATTAAAGGGTGTGGGGAGTGAGGGGAGAGTGGGATTAGACTGGGTGGGATATTAAAGGGTGTGGGGAGTGAGGGGAGAGTGGGATTAGACTGGGTGGGATATTAAAGGGTGTGGGGTGTGAGGGGAGAGTGGGATTAGACTGGGTGGGATATTAAAGGGTGTGGGGAGTGAGGGGGAGAGTGGGATTAGACTGGGTGGGATATTAAAGGGTGTGGGGAGTGAGGGGAGAGTGAGATTAGACTGGGTGGGATATTAAAGGGTGTGGGGAGTGAGGGGAGAGTGGGATTAGACTGGGTGGGATATTAAAGGGTGTGGGGAGTGAGGGGAGAGTGGGATTAGACTGGGTGGGATATTAAAGGATGTGGGGAGTGAGGGGGAGAGTGGGATTAGACTGGGTGGGGTATTAAAGGGTGTGGGGAGTGAAGGGAGAGTGGGATTAGACTGGGTGGGATATTAAAGGGTGTGGGGAGTGAGGGGAGAGTGGGATTAGACTGGGTGGGATATTAACGGGTGTGGGGAGTGAGGGGAGAGTGGGATTAGACTGAGTGGGATATTAAAGGGTGTGGGGAGTGAGGGGAGAGTGGGATTAGACTGGGTGGGATATTAAAGGGTGTGGGGAGTGAGGGGAGAGTGGGATTAGACTGTGTGGGATATTAAAGGGTGCGGGGAGTGAGGGGAGAGTCGGATTAGACTGGGTGGGATATTAAAGGGTGCGGGGAGTGAGGGGAGAGAGTGGGATTAGACTGGGTGGGATATTAAAGGGTGTGGGGAGTGAAGGGAGAGTGGGATTAGACTGGGTGGGATATTAAAGGATGTGGGGAGTGAGGGGAGAGTGGGATTAGACTTGGTGGGATATTAAAGGGTGCGGGGAGTGAGGGGAGAGTGGGATTAGACTGGGTGGGATATTAAAGGGTGTGGGGAGTGAAGGGAGAGTGGGATTAGACTGGGTGGGATATTAAAGGGTGTGGGGAGTGAGGGGGAGAGTGGGATTAGACTGGGTGGGATATTAAAGGATGTGGGGAGTGAGGGGAGAGTGGGATTAGACTTGGTGGGATATTAAAGGGTGCGGGGAGTGAGGGGAGAGTGGGATTAGACTGGGTGGGATATTAAAGGGTGTGGGGAGTGAAGGGAGAGTGGGATTAGACTGGGTGGGATATTAAAGGGTGTGGGGAGTGAGGTGGAGAGTGGGATTAGACTGGGTGGGATATTAAAGGATGTGGGGAGTGAGGGGAGAGTGGGATTAGACTTGGTGGGATATTAAAGGGTGTGGGGAGTGAGGGGAGAGTGGGATTAGACTGGGTGGGATATTAAAGGGTGTGGGGAGTGAGGAGGAGAGTGGGATTAGACTGGGTGGGATATTAAAGGGTGTGGGGAGTGAGGGGAGAGTGGGATTAGACTGGGTGGGATATTAAAGGGTGTGGGGAGTGAGGGGAGAGTGGGATTAGACTGGGTGGGATATTAAAGGGTGTGGGGAGTGAGGAGGAGAGTGGGATTAGACTGGGTGGGATATTAAAGATTGTGGGGAGGGGGAGAGTGGGATTAGACTGGGTGGGATATTAAAGGATGTGGGGAGTGAGGGGGAGAGTGGGATTAAACTGGGTGGGGTATTAAAGGGTGTGGGGAGTGAGGGGAGAGTGAGATTAGACTGGGTGGGATATTAAAGGGTGTGGGGAGTGAGGGGAGAGTGGGATTAGACTGGGTGGGATATTAAAGGGTGTGGGGAGTGAGGGGAGAGTGGGATTAGACTGGGTGGGATATTAAAGGATGTGGGGAGTGAGGGGGAGAGTGGGATTAGACTGGGTGGGGTATTAAAGGGTGTGGGGAGTGAAGGGAGAGTGGGATTAGACTGTGTGGGATATTAAAGGGTGCGAGGAGTGTGGGATTAGACTGGGTGGGATATTAAAGGGTGCGAGGAGTGAGGGGGAGAGTGGGATTAGACTGGGTGGGATATTAAAGGGTGTGGGGAGTGAGGGGGAGAGTGGGATTAGACTGGATGGGATATTAAAGGCTGTGGAGATTGAGGGGGAGAGTGGGATTAGACTGGGTGGGATATTAAAGGGTGTGGGGAGTGAGGGGAGAGTGGGATTAGACTGGGTGGGATATTAAAGGCTGTGGGGAGTGAGGGGGAGAGTGGGATTAGACTGGGTGGGATATTAAAGGGTGTGGGGAGTGAGGGGGAGAGTGGGATTAGACTGGGTGGGATATTGGGGAGTGAGGGGAGAGTGGGATTAGACTGGGTGGGATATTAAAGGGTGTGGGGAGTGAGGGGGAGAGTGGGATTAGACTGGGCTGGGTATTAAAGGGTGTAGGGAGTGAGGGGAGAGTGGGATTAGACTGGGTGGGATATTAAAGGATGTGGAGATTGAGGGGGAGAGTGGGATTAGACTGGGTGGGATATTAAAGGGTGAGGGGAGAGTGGGATTAGACTTGGTGGGATATTAAAGGGTGCGGGGAGTGAGGGTAGAGAGGGATTAGACTGGCTGGGATATTAAAGGGTGTGGGGAGTGAGGAGGAGAGTGGGATATTAAAGGGTGCGGGGAGTGAGGGGGAGAGTGGGATTAGATTGGGTGGGATATTAAAGGGTGCGGGGAGTGAGGGAAGAGAGGGATTAGACTGGCTGGGATATTAAAGGGTGCGGGGAGTGAGGGGACAGTGGGATTAGACTGGGTGGGATATTAAAGGGTGTGGGGAGTGAGGAGGAGAGTGGGATTAGACTGGTGGGATATTAAAGGGTGTGGGGAGTGAGGGGGAGAGTGGGATTAGACTGTGTGGGATATTAAAGGGTGCGGGGAGTGTGGGATTAGACTGGGTGGGATATTAAAGGGTGCGGGGAGTGAGGGGGAGAGTGGGATTAGACTGGGTGGGATATTAAAGGGTGTGGGGAGTGAGGGGGAGAGTGGGATTAGACTGGATGGGATATTAAAGGCTGTGGAGATTGAGGGGGAGAGTGGGATTAGACTGGGTGGGATATTAAAGGGTGTGGGGAGAGTGGGATTAGACTGGGTGGGATATTAAAGGGTGTGGGGAGTGAGGGGAGAGTGGGATTAGACTGGGTGGGATATTGGGGAGTGAGGGGAGAGTGGGATTAGACTGGGTGGGATATTAAAGGGTGCGGGGAGTGAGGGGAGAGTAGGATTAGACTGGGTGGGATATTAAAGGGTGTGGGGAGTGAAGGGAGAGTGGGATTAGACTGGGTGGGATATTAAAGGGTGTGGGGAGTGAGGGGGAGAGTGGGATTAGACTGGGTAGGATATTAAAGGATGTGGGGAGTGAGGGGAGAGTGGGATTAGACTTGGTGGGATATTAAAGGGTGCGGGGAGTGAGGGGAGAGTGGGATTAGACTGGGTGGGATATTAAAGGGTGTGGGGAGTGAAGGGAGAGTGGGATTAGACTGGGTGGGATATTAAAGGGTGTGGGGAGTGAGGGGGAGAGTGGGATTAGACTGGGTGGGATATTAAAGGATGTGGGGAGTGAGGGGAGAGTGGGATTAGACTTGGTGGGATATTAAAGGGTGCGGGGAGTGAGGGGAGAGTGGGATTAGACTGGGTGGGATATTAAAGGGTGTGGGGAGTGAAGGGAGAGTGGGATTAGACTGGGTGGGATATTAAAGGGTGTGGGGAGTGAGGGGGAGAGTGGGATTAGACTGGGTGGGATATTAAAGGATGTGGGGAGTGAGGGGAGAGTGGGATTAGACTTGGTGGGATATTAAAGGGTGTGGGGAGTGAGGGGAGAGTGGGATTAGACTGGGTGGGATATTAAAGGGTGTGGGGAGTGAGGGGAGAGAGTGGGATTAGACTGGGTGGGATATTAAAGGGTGTGGGGAGTGAAGGGAGAGTGGGATTAGACTGGGTGGGATATTAAAGGGTGTGGGGAGTGAGGGATTAGACTGGGTGGGATATTAAAGGGTGCGGGGAGTGAGGGGAGAGAGTGGGATTAGACTGGGTGGGATATTAAAGGGTGTGGGGAGTGAAGGGAGAGTGGGATTAGACTGGGTGGGATATTAAAGGGTGTGGGGAGTGAGGGGAGAGTGGGATTAGACTGGGTGGAATATTAAAGGGTGCGGGGAGTGAGGGGAGAGTGGGATTAGACTGGGTGGGATATTAAAGGATGTGGGGAGTGAGGGGAGAGTGGGATTAGACTTGGTGAGATATTAAAGGGTGCGGGGAGTGAGGGGAGAGTGGGATTAGACTGGGTGGGATATTAAAGGGTGTGGGGAGTGAGGGGAGAGTGGGATTAGACTGGGTGCGATATTAAAGGGTGTGGGGAGTGAGGGGAGAGTGGGATTAGACTGGGTGGGATATTAAAGGGTGTGGGGAGTGAGGGGAGAGTGGGATTAGACTGGGTGAGATATTAAAGGGTGCGGGGAGTGAGGGGGAGAGTGGGATTCGACTGGATGGGATATTAAAGGGTGTGGGGAGTGAGGGGGAGAGTGGGATTAGACTGGGTGGGATATTAAAGGGTGCGGGGTGTGAGGGGAGAGTGGGATTAGACTGGGTGGGATATTAAAGGCTGTGGGGAGTGAGGGGGAGAGTGGGATTAGACTGGGTGTGATATTAAAGGGTGTGGGGAGTGAGGGGAGAGGGGGATTAGACTGGGGGGATATTAAAGGGTGTGGGGAGTGAGGGGAGAGGGGGATTAGACTGGGTGTGATATTAAAGGGTGTGGGGAGTGAGGGGAGAGGGGGATTAGACTGGGATTAGACTGGGTGGGATATTAAAGGGCGTGGGGAGTGATGGGAGAGTGGGATTAGACTGGGTGGGATAACACTGGGTGGGATATTAAAGGGTGTGGGGAGTGAGGGGAGAGAGTGGGATTAGACTGGGTGGGATATTAAAGGGTGCGGGGAGTGAGGGGGAGAGTGGGATTAGACTGTGTGGGATATTAAAGGGTGTGGGGAGTGAGGGGAGAGTCGGATTAGACTGGGTGGGATATTAAAGGGTGAGGGTAGAGTGGGATTAGACTGGGTGGGATATTAAAGGGTGCGGGGAGTGAGGGGAGAGAGTGGGATTAGACTGGGTGGGATATTAAAGGGTGTGGGGAGTGAAGGGAGAGTGGGATTAGACTGGGTGGGATATTAAAGGATGTGGGGAGTGAGGGGAGAGTGGGGTTAGACTTGGTGGGATATTAAAGGGTGCGGGGAGTGAGGGGAGAGTGGGATTAGACTGGGTGGGATATTAAAGGGTGTGGGGAGTGAGGGGGAGAGTGGGATTAGACTGGGTGGGATATTAAAGGATGTGGGGAGTGAGGGGAGAGTGGGATTAGACTTGGTGGGATATTAAAGGGTGCGGGGAGTGAGGGGAGAGTGGGATTAGACTGGGTGGGATATTAAAGGGTGTGGGGAGTGAAGGGAGAGTGGGATTAGACTGGGTGGGATATTAAAGGGTGTGGGGAGTGAGGGGGAGAGTGGGATTAGACTGGGTGGGATATTAAAGGATGTGGGGAGTGAGGGGAGAGTGGGATTAGACTTGGTGGGATATTAAAGGGTGTGGGGAGTGAGGGGAGAGTGGGATTAGACTGGGTGGGATATTAAAGGGTGTGGGGAGTGAGGAGGAGAGTGGGATTAGACTGGGTGGGATATTAAAGGGTGTGGGGAGTGAGGGGAGAGTGGGATTAGACTGGGTGGGATATTAAAGGGTGTGGGGAGTGAGGGGAGAGTGGGATTAGACTGGGTGGGATATTAAAGGGTGTGGGGAGTGAGGAGGAGAGTGGGATTAGACTGGGTGGGATATTAAAGATTGTGGGGAGGGGGAGAGTGGGATTAGACTGGGTGGGATATTAAAGGATGTGGGGAGTGAGGGGGAGAGTGGGATTAAACTGAGTGGGGTATTAAAGGGTGTGGGGAGTGAAGGGAGAGTGGGATTAGACTGGGGTGGGATATTAAAGGGTGTGGGGAGTGAGGGGAGAGTGGGATTAGACTGGGTGGGATATTAAAGGGTGTGGGGAGTGAGGGGAGAGTGGGATTAGACTGGGTGGGATATTAAAGGGTGTGGGGTGTGAGGGGAGAGTGGGATTAGACTGGGTGGGATATTAAAGGGTGTGGGGAGTGAGGGGGAGAGTGGGATTAGACTGGGTGGGATATTAAAGGGTGTGGGGAGTGAGGGGAGAGTGAGATTAGACTGGGTGGGATATTAAAGGGTGTGGGGAGTGAGGGGAGAGTGGGATTAGACTGGGTGGGATATTAAAGGGTGTGGGGAGTGAGGGGAGAGTGGGATTAGACTGGGTGGGATATTAAAGGATGTGGGGAGTGAGGGGGAGAGTGGGATTAGACTGGGTGGGGTATTAAAGGGTGTGGGGAGTGAAGGGAGAGTGGGATTAGACTGTGTGGGATATTAAAGGGTGTGGGGAGTGAGGGGAGAGTCGGATTAGACTGGGTGGGATATTAAAGGGTGAGGGTAGAGTGGGATTAGACTGGGTGGGATATTAAAGGGTGCGGGGAGTGAGGGGAGAGAGTGGGATTAGACTGGGTGGGATATTAAAGGGTGTGGGGAGTGAAGGGAGAGTGGGATTAGACTGGGTGGGATATTAAAGGATGTGGGGAGTGAGGGGAGAGTGGGATTAGACTTGGTGGGATATTAAAGGGTGCGGGGAGTGAGGGGAGAGTGGGATTAGACTGGGTGGGATATTAAAGGGTGTGGGGAGTGAAGGGAGAGTGGGATTAGACTGGGTGGGATATTAAAGGGTGTGGGGAGTGAGGGGGAGAGTGGGATTAGACTGGGTGGGATATTAAAGGATGTGGGGAGTGAGGGGAGAGTGGGATTAGACTTGGTGGGATATTAAAGGGTGCGGGGAGTGAGGGGAGAGTGGGATTAGACTGGGTGGGATATTAAAGGGTGTGGGGAGTGAAGGGAGAGTGGGATTAGACTGGGTGGGATATTAAAGGGTGTGGGGAGTGAGGGGGAGAGTGGGATTAGACTGGGTGGGATATTAAAGGATGTGGGGAGTGAGGGGAGAGTGGGATTAGACTGGGTGGGATATTAAAGGGTGCGGGGTGTGAGGGGAGAGTGGGATTAGACTGGGTGGGATATTAAAGGCTGTGGGGAGTGAGGGGGAGAGTGGGATTAGACTGGGTGTGATATTAAAGGGTGGGGAGTGAGGGGGAGAGTGGGATTAGACTGGGTGGGATATTAAAGAGTGTGGGGAGTGAGGGGAGAGGGGGATTAGACTGGGTGGGATATTAAAGGGTGTGGGGAGTGAGGGGAGAGGGGGATTAGACTGGGTGGGATATTAAAGGGCGTGGGGAGTGATGGGAGAGTGGGATTAGACTGGGTGGGATAACACTGGGTGGGATATTAAAGGGTGTGGGGAGTGAGGGGGAAGAGTGGGATTAGACTGTGTGGGATATTAAAGGGTGTGGGGAGTGAGGGGAGAGTCGGATTAGACTGGGTGGGATATTAAAGGGTGAGGGTAGAGTGGGATTAGACTGGGTGGGATATTAAAGGGTGCGGGGAGTGAGGGGAGAGAGTGGGATTAGACTGGGTGGGATATTAAAGGGTGTGGGGAGTGAAGGGAGAGTGGGATTAGACTGGGTGGGATATTAAAGGATGTGGGGAGTGAGGGGAGAGTGGGATTAGACTTGGTGGGATATTAAAGGGTGCGGGGAGTGAGGGGAGAGTGGGATTAGACTGGGTGGGATATTAAAGGGTGTGGGGAGTGAAGGGAGAGTGGGATTAGACTGGGTGGGATATTAAAGGGTGTGGGGAGTGAGGGGGAGAGTGGGATTAGACTGGGTGGGATATTAAAGGATGTGGGGAGTGAGGGGAGAGTGGGATTAGACTTGGTGGGATATTAAAGGGTGCGGGGAGTGAGGGGAGAGTGGGATTAGACTGGGTGGGATATTAAAGGGTGTGGGGAGTGAAGGGAGAGTGGGATTAGACTGGGTGGGATATTAAAGGGTGTGGGGAGTGAGGGGGAGAGTGGGATTAGACTGGGTGGGATATTAAAGGATGTGGGGAGTGAGGGGAGAGTGGGATTAGACTTGGTGGGATATTAAAGGGTGTGGGGAGTGAGGGGAGAGTGGGATTAGACTGGGTGGGATATTAAAGGGTGTGAGGAGTGAGGAGGAGAGTGGGATTAGACTGGGTGGGATATTAAAGGGTGTGGGGAGTGAGGGGAGAGTGGGATTAGACTGGGTGGGATATTAAAGGGTGTGGGGAGTGAGGGGAGAGTGGGATTAGACTGGGTGGGATATTAAAGGGTGTGGGGAGTGAGGGGGAGAGTGGGATTAGACTGGGTGGGATATTAAAGATTGTGGGGAGGGGGAGAGTGGGATTAGACTGGGTGGGATATTCAAGGATGTGGGGAGTGAGGGGGAGAGTGGGATTAAACTGAGTGGGGTATTAAAGGGTGTGGGGAGTGAAGGGAGAGTGGGATTAGACTGGGGTGGGATATTAAAGGGTGTGGGGAGTGAGGGGAGAGTGGGATTAGACTGGGTGGGATATTAAAGGGTGTGCGGAGTTAGGGGAGAGTGGGATTAGACTGGGTGGGATATTAAAGGGTGTGGGGTGTGAGGGGAGAGTGGGATTAGACTGGGTGGGATATTAAAGGGTGTGGGGAGTGAGGGGGAGAGTGGGATTAGACTGGGTGGGATATTAAAGGGTGTGGGGAGTGAGGGGAGAGTGAGATTAGACTGGGTGGGATATTAAAGGGTGTGGGGAGTGAGGGGAGAGTGGGATTAGACTGGGTGGGATATTAAAGGGTGTGGGGAGTGAGGGGAGAGTGGGATTAGACTGGGTGGGATATTAAAGGATGTGGGGAGTGAGGGGGAGAGTGGGATTAGACTGGGTGGGGTATTAAAGGGTGTGGGGAGTGAAGGGAGAGTGGGATTAGACTGGGTGGGATATTAAAGGGTGTGGGGAGTGAGGGGAGAGTGGGATTAGACTGGGTGGGATATTAACGGGTGTGGGGAGTGAGGGGAGAGTGGGATTAGACTGAGTGGGATATTAAAGGGTGTGGGGAGTGAGGGGAGAGTGGGATTAGACTGGGTGGGATATTAAAGGGTGTGGGGAGTGAGGGGAGAGTGGGATTAGACTGTGTGGGATATTAAAGGGTGCGGGGAGTGAGGGGAGAGTCGGATTAGACTGGGTGGGATATTAAAGGGTGCGGGGAGTGAGGGGAGAGAGTGGGATTAGACTGGGTGGGATATTAAAGGGTGTGGGGAGTGAAGGGAGAGTGGGATTAGACTGGGTGGGACATTAAAGGATGTGGGGAGTGAGGGGAGAGTGGGATTAGACTTGGTGGGATATTAAAGGGTGCGGGGAGTGAGGGGAGAGTGGGATTAGACTGGGTGGGATATTAAAGGGTGTGGGGAGTGAAGGGAGAGTGGGATTAGACTGGGTGGGATATTAAAGGGTGTGGGGAGTGAGGGGGAGAGTGGGATTAGACTGGGTGGGATATTAAAGGATGTGGGGAGTGAGGGGAGAGTGGGATTAGACTTGGTGGGATATTAAAGGGTGCGGGGAGTGAGGGGAGAGTGGGATTAGACTGGGTGGGATATTAAAGGGTGTGGGGAGTGAAGGGAGAGTGGGATTAGACTGGGTGGGATATTAAAGGGTGTGGGGAGTGAGGGGGAGAGTGGGATTAGACTGGGTGGGATATTAAAGGATGTGGGGAGTGAGGGGAGAGTGGGATTAGACTTGGTGGGATATTAAAGGGTGTGGGGAGTGAGGGGAGAGGGGGATTAGACTGGGATTAGACTGGGTGGGATATTAAAGGGCGTGGGGAGTGATGGGAGAGTGGGATTAGACTGGGTGGGATAACACTGGGTGGGATATTAAAGGGTGTGGGGAGTGAGGGGAGAGAGTGGGATTAGACTGGGTGGGATATTAAAGGGTGCGGGGAGTGAGGGGGAGAGTGGGATTAGACTGTGTGGGATATTAAAGGGTGTGGGGAGTGAGGGGAGAGTCGGATTAGACTGGGTGGGATATTAAAGGGTGAGGGTAGAGTGGGATTAGACTGGGTGGGATATTAAAGGGTGCGGGGAGTGAGGGGAGAGAGTGGGATTAGACTGGGTGGGATATTAAAGGGTGTGGGGAGTGAAGGGAGAGTGGGATTAGACTGGGTGGGATATTAAAGGATGTGGGGAGTGAGGGGAGAGTGGGATTAGACTTGGTGGGATATTAAAGGGTGCGGGGAGTGAGGGGAGAGTGGGATTAGACTGGGTGGGATATTAAAGGGTGTGGGGAGTGAAGGGAGAGTGGGATTAGACTGGGTGGGATATTAAAGGGTGTGGGGAGTGAGGGGGAGAGTGGGATTAGACTGGGTGGGATATTAAAGGATGTGGGGAGTGAGGGGAGAGTGGGATTAGACTTGGTGGGATATTAAAGGGTGCGGGGAGTGAGGGGAGAGTGGGATTAGACTGGGTGGGATATTAAAGGGTGTGGGGAGTGAAGGGAGAGTGGGATTAGACTGGGTGGGATATTAAAGGGTGCGGGGAGTGAGGGGAGAGTGGGATTAGACTGGGTGGGATATTAAAGGGTGTGGGGAGTGAAGGGAGAGTGGGATTAGACTGGGTGGGATATTAAAGGGTGTGGGGAGTGAGGGGGAGAGTGGGATTAGACTGGGTGGGATATTAAAGGATGTGGGGAGTGAGGGGAGAGTGGGATTAGACTGGGTGGGATATTAAAGGGTGTGGGGAGTGAGGGATTAGACTGGGTGGGATATTAAAGGGTGCGGGGAGTGAGGGGAGAGAGTGGGATTAGACTGGGTGGGATATTAAAGGGTGTGGGGAGTGAAGGGAGAGTGGGATTAGACTGGGTGGGATATTAAAGGGTGTGGGGAGTGAGGGGAGAGTGGGATTAGACTGGGTGGAATATTAAAGGGTGCGGGGAGTGAGGGGAGAGTGGGATTTGACTGGGTGGGATATTAAAGGATGTGGGGAGTGAGGGGAGAGTGGGATTAGACTTGGTGAGATATTAAAGGGTGCGGGGAGTGAGGGGAGAGTGGGATTAGACTGGGTGGGATATTAAAGGGTGTGGGGAGTGAGGGGAGAGTGGGATTAGACTGGGTGCGATATTAAAGGGTGTGGGGAGTGAGGGGAGAGTGGGATTAGACTGGGTGGGATATTAAAGGCTGTGGGGAGTGAGGGGGAGAGTGGGATTAGACTGGCTGTGATATTAAAGGGTGTGGGGAGTGAGGGGAGAGGGGGATTAGACTGGGGGGATATTAAAGGGTGTGGGGAGTGAGGGGAGAGGGGGATTAGACTGGGTGTGATATTAAAGAGTGTGGGGAGTGAGGGGAGAGTGGGATTAGACTGGGTGGGATATTAAAGGGTGTGGGGAGTGAGGGGAGAGGGGGATTAGACTGGGATTAGACTGGGTGGGATATTAAAGGGCGTGGGGAGTGATGGGAGAGTGGGATTAGACTGGGTGGGATAACACTGGGTGGGATATTAAAGGGTGTGGGGAGTGAGGGGAGAGAGTGGGATTAGACTGGGTGGGATATTAAAGGGTGCGGGGAGTGAGGGGGAGAGTGGGATTAGACTGTGTGGGATATTAAAGGGTGTGGGGAGTGAGGAGAGAGTCGGATTAGACTGGGTGGGATATTAAGGGGTGAGGGTAGAGTGGGATTAGACTGGGTGGGATATTAAAGGGTGCGGGGAGTGAGGGGAGAGAGTGGGATTAGACTGGGTGGGATATTAAAGGGTGTGGGGAGTGAAGGGAGAGTGGGATTAGACTGGGTGGGATATTAAAGGATGTGGGGAGTGAGGGGAGAGTGGGATTAGACTTGGTGGGATATTAAAGGGTGCGGGGAGTGAGGGGAGAGTGGGATTAGACTGGGTGGGATATTAAAGGGTGTGGGGAGTGAAGGGAGAGTGGGATTAGACTGGGTGGGATATTAAAGGGTGTGGGGAGTGAGGGGGAGAGTGGGATTAGACTGGGTGGGATATTAAAGGATGTGGGGAGTGAGGGGAGAGTGGGATTAGACTTGGTGGGATATTAAAGGGTGCGGGGAGTGAGGGGAGAGTGGGATTAGACTGGGTGGGATATTAAAGGGTGCGGGGAGTGAAGGGAGAGTGGGATTAGACTGGGTGGGATATTAAAGGGTGTGGGGAGTGAGGGGGAGAGTGGGATTAGACTGGGTGGGATATTAAAGGATGTGGGGAGTGAGGGGAGAGTGGGATTAGACTTGGTGGGATATTAAAGGGTGTGGGGAGTGAGGGGAGAGTGGGATTAGACTGGGTGGGATATTAAAGGGTGTGGGGAGTGAGGAGGAGAGTGGGATTAGACTGGGTGGGATATTAAAGGGTGTGGGGAGTGAGGGGAGAGTGGGATTAGACTGGGTGGGATATTAAAGGGTGTGGGGAGTGAGGGGAGAGTGGGATTAGACTTGGTGGGATATTAAAGGGTGTGGGGAGTGAGGGGAGAGTGGGATTAGACTGGGTGGGATATTAAAGGGTGTGGGGAGTGAGGAGGAGAGTGGGATTAGACTGGGTGGGATATTAAAGGGTGTGGGGAGTGAGGGGAGAGTGGGATTAGACTGGGTGGGATATTAAAGGGTGTGGGGAGTGAGGAGGAGAGTGGGATTAGACTGGGTGGGATATTAAAGATTGTGGGGAGGGGGAGAGTGGGATTAGACTGGGTGGGATATTAAAGGATGTGGGGAGTGAGGGGGAGAGTGGGATTAAACTGAGTGGGGTATTAAAGGGTGTGGGGAGTGAAGGGAGAGTGGGATTAGACTGGGGTGGGATATTAAAGGGTGTGGGGAGTGAGGGGAGAGTGGGATTAGACTTGGTGGGATATTAAAGGGTGTGGGGAGTGAGGGGAGAGTGGGATTAGACTGGGTGGGATATTAAAGGGTGTGGGGAGTGAGGAGGAGAGTGGGATTAGACTGGGTGGGATATTAAAGGGTGTGGGGAGTGAGGGGAGAGTGGGATTAGACTGGGTGGGATATTAAAGGGTGTGGGGAGTGAGGAGGAGAGTGGGATTAGACTGGGTGGGATATTAAAGATTGTGGGGAGGGGGAGAGTGGGATTAGACTGGGTGGGATATTAAAGGATGTGGGGAGTGAGGGGGAGAGTGGGATTAAACTGAGTGGGGTATTAAAGGGTGTGGGGAGTGAAGGGAGAGTGGGATTAGACTGGGGTGGGATATTAAAGGGTGTGGGGAGTGAGGGGAGAGTGGGATTAGACTGGGTGGGATATTAAAGGGTGTGGGGAGTGAGGGGAGAGTGGGATTAGACTGGGTGGGATATTAAAGGGTGTGGGGTGTGAGGGGAGAGTGGGATTAGACTGGGTGGGATATTAAAGGGTGTGGGGAGTGAGGGGGAGAGTGGGATTAGACTGGGTGGGATATTAAAGGGTGTGGGGAGTGAGGGGAGAGTGAGATTAGACTGGGTGGGATATTAAAGGGTGTGGGGAGTGAGGGGAGAGTGGGATTAGACTGGGTGGGATATTAAAGGGTGTGGGGAGTGAGGGGAGAGTGGGATTAGACTGGGTGGGATATTAAAGGATGTGGGGAGTGAGGGGGAGAGTGGGATTAGACTGGGTGGGGTATTAAAGGGTGTGGGGAGTGAAGGGAGAGTGGGATTAGACTGGGTGGGATATTAAAGGGTGTGGGGAGTGAGGGAGAGTGGGATTAGACTGGGTGGGATATTAACGGGTGTGGGGAGTGAGGGGAGAGTGGGATTAGACTGAGTGGGATATTAAAGGGTGTGGGGAGTGAGGGGAGAGTGGGATTAGACTGGGTGGGATATTAAAGGGTGTGGGGAGTGAGGGGAGAGTGGGATTAGACTGTGTGGGATATTAAAGGGTGCGGGGAGTGAGGGGAGAGTCGGATTAGACTGGGTGGGATATTAAAGGGTGCGGGGAGTGAGGGGAGAGAGTGGGATTAGACTGGGTGGGATATTAAAGGGTGTGGGGAGTGAAGGGAGAGTGGGATTAGACTGGGTGGGATATTAAAGGATGTGGGGAGTGAGGGGAGAGTGGGATTAGACTTGGTGGGATATTAAAGGGTGCGGGGAGTGAGGGGAGAGTGGGATTAGACTGGGTGGGATATTAAAGGGTGTGGGGAGTGAAGGGAGAGTGGGATTAGACTGGGTGGGATATTAAAGGGTGTGGGGAGTGAGGGGGAGAGTGGGATTAGACTGGGTGGGATATTAAAGGATGTGGGGAGTGAGGGGAGAGTGGGATTAGACTTGGTGGGATATTAAAGGGTGTGGGGAGTGAGGGGAGAGGGGGATTAGACTGGGATTAGACTGGGTGGGATATTAAAGGGCGTGGGGAGTGATGGGAGAGTGGGATTAGACTGGGTGGGATAACACTGGGTGGGATATTAAAGGGTGTGGGGAGTGAGGGGAGAGAGTGGGATTAGACTGGGTGGGATATTAAAGGGTGCGGGGAGTGAGGGGGAGAGTGGGATTAGACTGTGTGGGATATTAAAGGGTGTGGGGAGTGAGGGGAGAGTCGGATTAGACTGGGTGGGATATTAAAGGGTGAGGGTAGAGTGGGATTAGACTGGGTGGGATATTAAAGGGTGCGGGGAGTGAGGGGAGAGAGTGGGATTAGACTGGGTGGGATATTAAAGGGTGTGGGGAGTGAAGGGAGAGTGGGATTAGACTGGGTGGGATATTAAAGGATGTGGGGAGTGAGGGGAGAGTGGGATTAGACTTGGTGGGATATTAAAGGGTGCGGGGAGTGAGGGGAGAGTGGGATTAGACTGGGTGGGATATTAAAGGGTGTGGGGAGTGAAGGGAGAGTGGGATTAGACTGGGTGGGATATTAAAGGGTGTGGGGAGTGAGGGGGAGAGTGGGATTAGACTGGGTGGGATATTAAAGGATGTGGGGAGTGAGGGGAGAGTGGGATTAGACTTGGTGGGATATTAAAGGGTGCGGGGAGTGAGGGGAGAGTGGGATTAGACTGGGTGGGATATTAAAGGGTGTGGGGAGTGAAGGGAGAGTGGGATTAGACTGGGTGGGATATTAAAGGGTGTGGGGAGTGAGGGGGAGAGTGGGATTAGACTGGGTGGGATATTACAGGATGTGGGGAGAGAGGGGAGAGTGGGATTAGACTTGGTGGGATATTAAAGGGTGTGGGGAGTGAGGGGAGAGTGGGATTAGACTGGGTGGGATATTAAAGGGTGTGGGGAGTGAGGAGGAGAGTGGGATTAGACTGGGTGGGATATTAAAGGGTGTGGGGAGTGAGGGATTACACTGGGTGGGATATTAAAGGGTGCGGGGAGTGAGGGGAGAGAGTGGGATTAGACTGGGTGGGATATTAAAGGGTGTGGGGAGTGAAGGGAGAGTGGGATTAGACTGGGTGGGATATTAAAGGGTGTGGGGAGTGAGGGGAGAGTGGGATTAGACTGGGTGGAATATTAAAGGGTGCGGGGAGTGAGGGGAGAGTGGGATTAGACTGGGTGGGATATTAAAGGATGTGGGGAGTGAGGGGAGAGTGGGATTAGACTTGGTGAGATATTAAAGGGTGCGGGGAGTGAGGGGAGAGTGGGATTAGACTGGGTGGGATATTAAAGGGTGTGGGGAGTGAGGGGAGAGTGGGATTAGACTGGGTGGGATATTAAAGGGTGTGGGGAGTGAGGGGGAGAGTGGGATTAGACTGGGTGGGATATTAAAGGGTGCGGGGAGTGAGGGGGAGAGTGGGATTCGACTGGATGGGATATTAAAGGGTGTGGGGAGTGAGGGGGAGAGTGGGATTCGACTGGGTGGGATATTAAAGATTGTGGGGAGGGGGAGAGTGGGATTAGACTGGGTGGGATATTAAAGGATGTGGGGAGTGAGGGGGAGAGTGGGATTAAACTGAGTGGGGTATTAAAGGGTGTGGGGAGTGAAGGGAGAGTGGGATTAGACTGGGGTGGGATATTAAAGGGTGTGGGGAGTGAGGGGAGAGTGGGATTAGACTGGGTGGGATATTAAAGGGTGTGGGGAGTGAGGGGAGAGTGGGATTAGACTGGGTGGGATATTAAAGGGTGTGGGGTGTGAGGGGAGAGTGGGATTAGACTGGGTGGGATATTAAAGGGTGTGGGGAGTGAGGGGGAGAGTGGGATTAGACTGGGTGGGATATTAAAGGGTGTGGGGAGTGAGGGGAGAGTGAGATTAGACTGGGTGGGATATTAAAGGGTGTGGGGAGTGAGGGGAGAGTGGGATTAGACTGGGTGGGATATTAAAGGGTGTGGGGAGTGAGGGGAGAGTGGGATTAGACTGGGTGGGATATTAAAGGATGTGGGGAGTGAGGGGGAGAGTGGGATTAGACTGGGTGGGGTATTAAAGGGTGTGGGGAGTGAAGGGAGAGTGGGATTAGACTGGGTGGGATATTAAAGGGTGTGGGGAGTGAGGGGAGAGTGGGATTAGACTGGGTGGGATATTAACGGGTGTGGGGAGTGAGGGGAGAGTGGGATTAGACTGAGTGGGATATTAAAGGGTGTGGGGAGTGAGGGGAGAGTGGGATTAGACTGGGTGGGATATTAAAGGGTGTGGGGAGTGAGGGGAGAGTGGGATTAGACTGTGTGGGATATTAAAGGGTGCGGGGAGTGAGGGGAGAGTCGGATTAGACTGGGTGGGATATTAAAGGGTGCGGGGAGTGAGGGGAGAGAGTGGGATTAGACTGGGTGGGATATTAAAGGGTGTGGGGAGTGAAGGGAGAGTGGGATTAGACTGGGTGGGATATTAAAGGATGTGGGGAGTGAGGGGAGAGTGGGATTAGACTTGGTGGGATATTAAAGGGTGCGGGGAGTGAGGGGAGAGTGGGATTAGACTGGGTGGGATATTAAAGGGTGTGGGGAGTGAAGGGAGAGTGGGATTAGACTGGGTGGGATATTAAAGGGTGTGGGGAGTGAGGGGGAGAGTGGGATTAGACTGGGTGGGATATTAAAGGATGTGGGGAGTGAGGGGAGAGTGGGATTAGACTTGGTGGGATATTAAAGGGTGCGGGGAGTGAGGGGAGAGTGGGATTAGACTGGGTGGGATATTAAAGGGTGTGGGGAGTGAAGGGAGAGTGGGATTAGACTGGGTGGGATATTAAAGGGTGTGGGGAGTGAGGTGGAGAGTGGGATTAGACTGGGTGGGATATTAAAGGATGTGGGGAGTGAGGGGAGAGTGGGATTAGACTTGGTGGGATATTAAAGGGTGTGGGGAGTGAGGGGAGAGTGGGATTAGACTGGGTGGGATATTAAAGGGTGTGGGGAGTGAGGAGGAGAGTGGGATTAGACTGGGTGGGATATTAAAGGGTGTGGGGAGTGAGGGGGAGAGTGGGATTAAACTGGGTGGGGTATTAAAGGGTGTGGGGAGTGAGGGGAGAGTGAGATTAGACTGGGTGGGATATTAAAGGGTGTGGGGAGTGAGGGGAGAGTGGGATTAGACTGGGTGGGATATTAAAGGGTGTGGGGAGTGAGGGGAGAGTGGGATTAGACTGGGTGGGATATTAAAGGATGTGGGGAGTGAGGGGGAGAGTGGGATTAGACTGGGTGGGGTATTAAAGGGTGTGGGGAGTGAAGGGAGAGTGGGATTAGACTGTGTGGGATATTAAAGGGTGCGAGGAGTGTGGGATTAGACTGGGTGGGATATTAAAGGGTGCGAGGAGTGAGGGGGAGAGTGGGATTAGACTGGGTGGGATATTAAAGGGTGTGGGGAGTGAGGGGGAGAGTGGGATTAGACTGGATGGGATATTAAAGGCTGTGGAGATTGAGGGGGAGAGTGGGATTAGACTGGGTGGGATATTAAAGGGTGTGGGGAGTGAGGGGAGAGTGGGATTAGACTGGGTGGGATATTAAAGGCTGTGGGGAGTGAGGGGGAGAGTGGGATTAGACTGGGTGGGATATTAAAGGGTGTGGGGAGTGAGGGGGAGAGTGGGATTAGACTGGGTGGGATATTGGGGAGTGAGGGGAGAGTGGGATTAGACTGGGTGGGATATTAAAGGGTGTGGGGAGTGAGGGGGAGAGTGGGATTAGACTGGGCTGGGTATTAAAGGGTGTAGGGAGTGAGGGGAGAGTGGGATTAGACTGGGTGGGATATTAAAGGATGTGGAGATTGAGGGGGAGAGTGGGATTAGACTGGGTGGGATATTAAAGGGTGAGGGGAGAGTGGGATTAGACTTGGTGGGATATTAAAGGGTGCGGGGAGTGAGGGTAGAGAGGGATTAGACTGGCTGGGATATTAAAGGGTGTGGGGAGTGAGGAGGAGAGTGGGATATTAAAGGGTGCGGGGAGTGAGGGGGAGAGTGGGATTAGATTGGGTGGGATATTAAAGGGTGCGGGGAGTGAGGGAAGAGAGGGATTAGACTGGCTGGGATATTAAAGGGTGCGGGGAGTGAGGGGACAGTGGGATTAGACTGGGTGGGATATTAAAGGGTGTGGGGAGTGAGGAGGAGAGTGGGATTAGACTGGTGGGATATTAAAGGGTGTGGGGAGTGAGGGGGAGAGTGGGATTAGACTGTGTGGGATATTAAAGGGTGCGGGGAGTGTGGGATTAGACTGGGTGGGATATTAAAGGGTGCGGGGAGTGAGGGGGAGAGTGGGATTAGACTGGGTGGGATATTAAAGGGTGTGGGGAGTGAGGGGGAGAGTGGGATTAGACTGGATGGGATATTAAAGGCTGTGGAGATTGAGGGGGAGAGTGGGATTAGACTGGGTGGGATATTAAAGGGTGTGGGGAGAGTGGGATTAGACTGGGTGGGATATTAAAGGGTGTGGGGAGTGAGGGGAGAGTGGGATTAGACTGGGTGGGATATTGGGGAGTGAGGGGAGAGTGGGATTAGACTGGGTGGGATATTAAAGGGTGCGGGGAGTGAGGGGAGAGTAGGATTAGACTGGGTGGGATATTAAAGGGTGTGGGGAGTGAAGGGAGAGTGGGATTAGACTGGGTGGGATATTAAAGGGTGTGGGGAGTGAGGGGGAGAGTGGGATTAGACTGGGTGGGATATTAAAGGATGTGGGGAGTGAGGGGAGAGTGGGATTAGACTTGGTGGGATATTAAAGGGTGCGGGGAGTGAGGGGAGAGTGGGATTAGACTGGGTGGGATATTAAAGGGTGTGGGGAGTGAAGGGAGAGTGGGATTAGACTGGGTGGGATATTAAAGGGTGTGGGGAGTGAGGGGGAGAGTGGGATTAGACTGGGTGGGATATTAAAGGATGTGGGGAGTGAGGGGAGAGTGGGATTAGACTTGGTGGGATATTAAAGGGTGCGGGGAGTGAGGGGAGAGTGGGATTAGACTGGGTGGGATATTAAAGGGTGTGGGGAGTGAAGGGAGAGTGGGATTAGACTGGGTGGGATATTAAAGGGTGTGGGGAGTGAGGGGGAGAGTGGGATTAGACTGGGTGGGATATTAAAGGATGTGGGGAGTGAGGGGAGAGTGGGATTAGACTTGGTGGGATATTAAAGGGTGTGGGGAGTGAGGGGAGAGTGGGATTAGACTGGGTGGGATATTAAAGGGTGTGGGGAGTGAGGGGAGAGAGTGGGATTAGACTGGGTGGGATATTAAAGGGTGTGGGGAGTGAAGGGAGAGTGGGATTAGACTGGGTGGGATATTAAAGGGTGTGGGGAGTGAGGGATTAGACTGGGTGGGATATTAAAGGGTGCGGGGAGTGAGGGGAGAGAGTGGGATTAGACTGGGTGGGATATTAAAGGGTGTGGGGAGTGAAGGGAGAGTGGGATTAGACTGGGTGGGATATTAAAGGGTGTGGGGAGTGAGGGGAGAGTGGGATTAGACTGGGTGGAATATTAAAGGGTGCGGGGAGTGAGGGGAGAGTGGGATTAGACTGGGTGGGATATTAAAGGATGTGGGGAGTGAGGGGAGAGTGGGATTAGACTTGGTGAGATATTAAAGGGTGCGGGGAGTGAGGGGAGAGTGGGATTAGACTGGGTGGGATATTAAAGGGTGTGGGGAGTGAGGGGAGAGTGGGATTAGACTGGGTGCGATATTAAAGGGTGTGGGGAGTGAGGGGAGAGTGGGATTAGACTGGGTGGGATATTAAAGGGTGTGGGGAGTGAGGGGAGAGTGGGATTAGACTGGGTGAGATATTAAAGGGTGCGGGGAGTGAGGGGGAGAGTGGGATTCGACTGGATGGGATATTAAAGGGTGTGGGGAGTGAGGGGGAGAGTGGGATTAGACTGGGTGGGATATTAAAGGGTGCGGGGTGTGAGGGGAGAGTGGGATTAGACTGGGTGGGATATTAAAGGCTGTGGGGAGTGAGGGGGAGAGTGGGATTAGACTGGGTGTGATATTAAAGGGTGTGGGGAGTGAGGGGAGAGGGGGATTAGACTGGGGGGATATTAAAGGGTGTGGGGAGTGAGGGGAGAGGGGGATTAGACTGGGTGTGATATTAAAGGGTGTGGGGAGTGAGGGGAGAGGGGGATTAGACTGGGATTAGACTGGGTGGGATATTAAAGGGCGTGGGGAGTGATGGGAGAGTGGGATTAGACTGGGTGGGATAACACTGGGTGGGATATTAAAGGGTGTGGGGAGTGAGGGGAGAGAGTGGGATTAGACTGGGTGGGATATTAAAGGGTGCGGGGAGTGAGGGGGAGAGTGGGATTAGACTGTGTGGGATATTAAAGGGTGTGGGGAGTGAGGGGAGAGTCGGATTAGACTGGGTGGGATATTAAAGGGTGAGGGTAGAGTGGGATTAGACTGGGTGGGATATTAAAGGGTGCGGGGAGTGAGGGGAGAGAGTGGGATTAGACTGGGTGGGATATTAAAGGGTGTGGGGAGTGAAGGGAGAGTGGGATTAGACTGGGTGGGATATTAAAGGATGTGGGGAGTGAGGGGAGAGTGGGGTTAGACTTGGTGGGATATTAAAGGGTGCGGGGAGTGAGGGGAGAGTGGGATTAGACTGGGTGGGATATTAAAGGGTGTGGGGAGTGAGGGGGAGAGTGGGATTAGACTGGGTGGGATATTAAAGGATGTGGGGAGTGAGGGGAGAGTGGGATTAGACTTGGTGGGATATTAAAGGGTGCGGGGAGTGAGGGGAGAGTGGGATTAGACTGGGTGGGATATTAAAGGGTGTGGGGAGTGAAGGGAGAGTGGGATTAGACTGGGTGGGATATTAAAGGGTGTGGGGAGTGAGGGGGAGAGTGGGATTAGACTGGGTGGGATATTAAAGGATGTGGGGAGTGAGGGGAGAGTGGGATTAGACTTGGTGGGATATTAAAGGGTGTGGGGAGTGAGGGGAGAGTGGGATTAGACTGGGTGGGATATTAAAGGGTGTGGGGAGTGAGGGGAGAGTGGGATTAGACTGGGTGGGATATTAAAGGGTGTGGGGAGTGAGGAGGAGAGTGGGATTAGACTGGGTGGGATATTAAAGATTGTGGGGAGGGGGAGAGTGGGATTAGACTGGGTGGGATATTAAAGGATGTGGGGAGTGAGGGGGAGAGTGGGATTAAACTGAGTGGGGTATTAAAGGGTGTGGGGAGTGAAGGGAGAGTGGGATTAGACTGGGGTGGGATATTAAAGGGTGTGGGGAGTGAGGGGAGAGTGGGATTAGACTGGGTGGGATATTAAAGGGTGTGGGGAGTGAGGGGAGAGTGGGATTAGACTGGGTGGGATATTAAAGGGTGTGGGGTGTGAGGGGAGAGTGGGATTAGACTGGGTGGGATATTAAAGGGTGTGGGGAGTGAGGGGGAGAGTGGGATTAGACTGGGTGGGATATTAAAGGGTGTGGGGAGTGAGGGGAGAGTGAGATTAGACTGGGTGGGATATTAAAGGGTGTGGGGAGTGAGGGGAGAGTGGGATTAGACTGGGTGGGATATTAAAGGGTGTGGGGAGTGAGGGGAGAGTGGGATTAGACTGGGTGGGATATTAAAGGATGTGGGGAGTGAGGGGGAGAGTGGGATTAGACTGGGTGGGGTATTAAAGGGTGTGGGGAGTGAAGGGAGAGTGGGATTAGACTGGGTGGGATATTAAAGGGTGTGGGGAGTGAGGGGAGAGTGGGATTAGACTGGGTGGGATATTAACGGGTGTGGGGAGTGAGGGGAGAGTGGGATTAGACTGAGTGGGATATTAAAGGGTGTGGGGAGTGAGGGGAGAGTGGGATTAGACTGGGTGGGATATTAAAGGGTGTGGGGAGTGAGGGGAGAGTGGGATTAGACTGGGTGGGATATTAAAGGATGTGGGGAGTGAGGGGAGAGTGGGATTAGACTTGGTGGGATATTAAAGGGTGCGGGGAGTGAGGGGAGAGTGGGATTAGACTGGGTGGGATATTAAAGGGTGTGGGGAGTGAAGGGAGAGTGGGATTAGACTGGGTGGGATATTAAAGGGTGTGGGGAGTGAGGGGGAGAGTGGGATTAGACTGGGTGGGATATTAAAGGATGTGGGGAGTGAGGGGAGAGTGGGATTAGACTTGGTGGGATATTAAAGGGTGTGGGGAGTGAGGGGAGAGGGGGATTAGACTGGGATTAGACTGGGTGGGATATTAAAGGGCGTGGGGAGTGATGGGAGAGTGGGATTAGACTGGGTGGGATAACACTGGGTGGGATATTAAAGGGTGTGGGGAGTGAGGGGAGAGAGTGGGATTAGACTGGGTGGGATATTAAAGGGTGCGGGGAGTGAGGGGGAGAGTGGGATTAGACTGTGTGGGATATTAAAGGGTGTGGGGAGTGAGGGGAGAGTCGGATTAGACTGGGTGGGATATTAAAGGGTGAGGGTAGAGTGGGATTAGACTGGGTGGGATATTAAAGGGTGCGGGGAGTGAGGGGAGAGAGTGGGATTAGACTGGGTGGGATATTAAAGGGTGTGGGGAGTGAAGGGAGAGTGGGATTAGACTGGGTGGGATATTAAAGGGTGTGGGGAGTGAGGGGAGAGAGTGGGATTAGACTGGGTGGGATATTAAAGGGTGTGGGGAGTGAGGGGGAGAGTGGGATTAGACTGGGTGGGATATTAAAGGATGTGGGGAGTGAGGGGAGAGTGGGATTAGACTTGGTGGGATATTAAAGGGTGTGGGGAGTGAGGGGAGAGGGGGATTAGACTGGGATTAGACTGGGTGGGATATTAAAGGGCGTGGGGAGTGATGGGAGAGTGGGATTAGACTGGGTGGGATAACACTGGGTGGGATATTAAAGGGTGTGGGGAGTGAGGGGAGAGAGTGGGATTAGACTGGGTGGGATATTAAAGGGTGCGGGGAGTGAGGGGGAGAGTGGGATTAGACTGTGTGGGATATTAAAGGGTGTGGGGAGTGAGGGGAGAGTCGGATTAGACTGGGTGGGATATTAAAGGGTGAGGGTAGAGTGGGATTAGACTGGGTGGGATATTAAAGGGTGCGGGGAGTGAGGGGAGAGAGTGGGATTAGACTGGGTGGGATATTAAAGGGTGTGGGGAGTGAAGGGAGAGTGGGATTAGACTGGGTGGGATATTAAAGGATGTGGGGAGTGAGGGGAGAGTGGGATTAGACTTGGTGGGATATTAAAGGGTGCGGGGAGTGAGGGGAGAGTGGGATTAGACTGGGTGGGATATTAAAGGGTGTGGGGAGTGAAGGGAGAGTGGGATTAGACTGGGTGGGATATTAAAGGGTGTGGGGAGTGAGGGGGAGAGTGGGATTAGACTGGGTGGGATATTAAAGGATGTGGGGAGTGAGGGGAGAGTGGGATTAGACTGGGTGGGATATTAAAGGGTGTGGGGAGTGAGGGGAGAGGGGGATTAGACTGGGTGTGATATTAAAGAGTGTGGGGAGTGAGGGGAGAGTGGGATTAGACTGGGTGTGATATTAAAGGGTGTGGGGAGTGAGGGGAGAGGGGGATTAGACTGGGGGGATATTAAAGGGTGTGGGGAGTGAGGGGAGAGGGGGATTAGACTGGGTGTGATATTAAAGAGTGTGGGGAGTGAGGGGAGAGTGGGATTAGACTGGGTGGGATATTAAAGGGTGTGGGGAGTGAGGGGAGAGGGGGATTAGACTGGGATTAGACTGGGTGGGATATTAAAGGGCGTGGGGAGTGATGGGAGAGTGGGATTAGACTGGGTGGGATAACACTGGGTGGGATATTAAAGGGTGTGGGGAGTGAGGGGAGAGAGTGGGATTAGACTGGGTGGGATATTAAAGGGTGCGGGGAGTGAGGGGGAGAGTGGGATTAGACTGTGTGGGATATTAAAGGGTGTGGGGAGTGAGGGGAGAGTCGGATTAGACTGGGTGGGATATTAAAGGGTGTGGGGAGTGAAGGGAGAGTGGGATTAGACTGGGTGGGATATTAAAGGATGTGGGGAGTGAGGGGAGAGTGGGATTAGACTTGGTGGGATATTAAAGGGTGCGGGGAGTGAGGGGAGAGTGGGATTAGACTGGGTGGGATATTAAAGGGTGTGGGGAGTGAAGGGAGAGTGGGATTAGACTGGGTGGGATATTAAAGGGTGTGGGGAGTGAGGGGGAGAGTGGGATTAGACTGGGTGGGATATTAAAGGATGTGGGGAGTGAGGGGAGAGTGGGATTAGACTTGGTGGGATATTAAAGGGTGCGGGGAGTGAGGGGAGAGTGGGATTAGACTGGGTGGGATATTAAAGGGTGTGGGGAGTGAAGGGAGAGTGGGATTAGACTGGGTGGGATATTAAAGGGTGTGGGGAGTGAGGGGGAGAGTGGGATTAGACTGGGTGGGATATTAAAGGATGTGGGGAGTGAGGGGAGAGTGGGATTAGACTTGGTGGGATATTAAAGGGTGTGGGGAGTGAGGTGAGAGTGGGATTAGACTGGGTGGGATATTAAAGGGTGTGGGGAGTGAGGAGGAGAGTGGGATTAGACTGGGTGGGATATTAAAGGGTGTGGGGAGTGAGGGGAGAGTGGGATTAGACTGGGTGGGATATTAAAGGGTGTGGGGAGTGAGGGGAGAGTGGGATTAGACTGGGTGGGATATTAAAGGGTGTGGGGAGTGAGGAGGAGAGTGGGATTAGACTGGGTGGGATATTAAAGATTGTGGGGAGGGGGAGAGTGGGATTAGACTGGGTGGGATATTAAAGGATGTGGGGAGTGAGGGGGAGAGTGGGATTAAACTGAGTGGGGTATTAAAGGGTGTGGGGAGTGAGGGGAGAGTGGGATTAGACTGGGTGGGATATTAAAGGGTGTGGGGTGTGAGGGGAGAGTGGGATTAGACTGGGTGGGATATTAAAGGGTGTGGGGAGTGAGGGGGAGAGTGAGATTAGACTGGGTGGGATATTAAAGGGTGTGGGGAGTGAGGGGAGAGTGGGATTAGACTGGGTGGGATATTAAAGCGTGTGGGGAGTGAGGGGAGAGTGGGATTAGACTGGGTGGGATATTAAAGGATGTGGGGAGTGAGGGGGAGAGTGGGATTAGACTGGGTGGGGTATTAAAGGGTGTGGGGAGTGAAGGGAGAGTGGGATTAGACTGGGTGGGATATTAAAGGGTGTGGGGAGTGAGGGGAGAGTGGGATTAGACTGGGTGGGATATTAACGGGTGTGGGGAGTGAGGGGAGAGTGGGATTAGACTGAGTGGGATATTAAAGGGTGTGGGGAGTGAGGGGAGAGTGGGATTAGACTGGGTGGGATATTAAAGGGTGTGGGGAGTGAGGGGAGAGTGGGATTAGACTGTGTGGGATATTAAAGGGTGCGGGGAGTGAGGGGAGAGTCGGATTAGACTGGGTGGGATATTAAAGGGTGCGGGGAGTGAGGGGAGAGAGTGGGATTAGACTGGGTGGGATATTAAAGGGTGTGGGGAGTGAAGGGAGAGAGTGGGATTAGACTGGGTGGGATATTAAAGGATGTGGGGAGTGAGGGGAGAGTGGGATTAGACTTGGTGGGATATTAAAGGGTGCGGGGAGTGAGGGGAGAGTGGGATTAGACTGGGTGGGATATTAAAGGATGTGGGGAGTGAGGGGGAGAGTGGGATTAGACTGGGTGTGATATTAAAGGGTGTGGGGAGTGAGGGGAGAGGGGGATTAGACTGGGGGGATATTAAAGGGTGTGGGGAGTGAGGGGAGAGGAGGATTAGACTGGGTGTGATATTAAAGAGTGTGGGGAGTGAGGGGAGAGTGGGATTAGACTGGGTGGGATATTAAAGGGTGTGGGGAGTGAGGGGAGAGTGGGATTAGACTGGGTGGGATATTAAAGGCTGTGGGGAGTGAGGGGGAGAGTGGGATTAGACTGGGTGTGATATTAAAGGGTGTGGGGAGTGAGGGGAGAGGGGGATTAGACTGGGGGGATATTAAAGGGTGTGGGGAGTGAGGGGAGAGGGGGATTAGACTGGGTGTGATATTAAAGAGTGTGGGGAGTGAGGGGAGAGTGGGATTAGACTGGGTGGGATATTAAAGGGTGTGGGGAGTGAGGGGAGAGGGGGATTAGACTGGGATTAGACTGGGTGGGATATTAAAGGGCGTGGGGAGTGATGGGAGAGTGGGATTAGACTGGGTGGGATAACACTGGGTGGGATATTAAAGGGTGTGGGGAGTGAGGGGAGAGAGTGGGATTAGACTGGGTGGGATATTAAAGGGTGCGGGGAGTGAGGGGGAGAGTGGGATTAGACTGTGTGGGATATTAAAGGGTGTGGGGAGTGAGGAGAGAGTCGGATTAGACTGGGTGGGATATTAAGGGGTGAGGGTAGAGTGGGATTAGACTGGGTGGGATATTAAAGGGTGCGGGGAGTGAGGGGAGAGAGTGGGATTAGACTGGGTGGGATATTAAAGGGTGTGGGGAGTGAAGGGAGAGTGGGATTAGACTGGGTGGGATATTAAAGGATGTGGGGAGTGAGGGGAGAGTGGGATTAGACTTGGTGGGATATTAAAGGGTGCGGGGAGTGAGGGGAGAGTGGGATTAGACTGGGTGGGATATTAAAGGGTGTGGGGAGTGAAGGGAGAGTGGGATTAGACTGGGTGGGATATTAAAGGGTGTGGGGAGTGAGGGGGAGAGTGGGATTAGACTGGGTGGGATATTAAAGGATGTGGGGAGTGAGGGGAGAGTGGGATTAGACTTGGTGGGATATTAAAGGGTGCGGGGAGTGAGGGGAGAGTGGGATTAGACTGGGTGGGATATTAAAGGGTGCGGGGAGTGAAGGGAGAGTGGGATTAGACTGGGTGGGATATTAAAGGGTGTGGGGAGTGAGGGGGAGAGTGGGATTAGACTGGGTGGGATATTAAAGGATGTGGGGAGTGAGGGGAGAGTGGGATTAGACTTGGTGGGATATTAAAGGGTGTGGGGAGTGAGGGGAGAGTGGGATTAGACTGGGTGGGATATTAAAGGGTGTGGGGAGTGAGGAGGAGAGTGGGATTAGACTGGGTGGGATATTAAAGGGTGTGGGGAGTGAGGGGAGAGTGGGATTAGACTGGGTGGGATATTAAAGGGTGTGGGGAGTGAGGGGAGAGTGGGATTAGACTTGGTGGGATATTAAAGGGTGTGGGGAGTGAGGGGAGAGTGGGATTAGACTGGGTGGGATATTAAAGGGTGTGGGGAGTGAGGAGGAGAGTGGGATTAGACTGGGTGGGATATTAAAGGGTGTGGGGAGTGAGGGGAGAGTGGGATTAGACTGGGTGGGATATTAAAGGGTGTGGGGAGTGAGGAGGAGAGTGGGATTAGACTGGGTGGGATATTAAAGATTGTGGGGAGGGGGAGAGTGGGATTAGACTGGGTGGGATATTAAAGGATGTGGGGAGTGAGGGGGAGAGTGGGATTAAACTGAGTGGGGTATTAAAGGGTGTGGGGAGTGAAGGGAGAGTGGGATTAGACTGGGGTGGGATATTAAAGGGTGTGGGGAGTGAGGGGAGAGTGGGATTAGACTTGGTGGGATATTAAAGGGTGTGGGGAGTGAGGGGAGAGTGGGATTAGACTGGGTGGGATATTAAAGGGTGTGGGGAGTGAGGAGGAGAGTGGGATTAGACTGGGTGGGATATTAAAGGGTGTGGGGAGTGAGGGGAGAGTGGGATTAGACTGGGTGGGATATTAAAGGGTGTGGGGAGTGAGGAGGAGAGTGGGATTAGACTGGGTGGGATATTAAAGATTGTGGGGAGGGGGAGAGTGGGATTAGACTGGGTGGGATATTAAAGGATGTGGGGAGTGAGGGGGAGAGTGGGATTAAACTGAGTGGGGTATTAAAGGGTGTGGGGAGTGAAGGGAGAGTGGGATTAGACTGGGGTGGGATATTAAAGGGTGTGGGGAGTGAGGGGAGAGTGGGATTAGACTGGGTGGGATATTAAAGGGTGTGGGGAGTGAGGGGAGAGTGGGATTAGACTGGGTGGGATATTAAAGGGTGTGGGGTGTGAGGGGAGAGTGGGATTAGACTGGGTGGGATATTAAAGGGTGTGGGGAGTGAGGGGGAGAGTGGGATTAGACTGGGTGGGATATTAAAGGGTGTGGGGAGTGAGGGGAGAGTGAGATTAGACTGGGTGGGATATTAAAGGGTGTGGGGAGTGAGGGGAGAGTGGGATTCGACTGGGTGGGATATTAAAGGGTGTGGGGAGTGAGGGGAGAGTGGGATTAGACTGGGTGGGATATTAAAGGATGTGGGGAGTGAGGGGGAGAGTGGGATTAGACTGGGTGGGGTATTAAAGGGTGTGGGGAGTGAAGGGAGAGTGGGATTAGACTGGGTGGGATATTAAAGGGTGTGGGGAGTGAGGGAGAGTGGGATTAGACTGGGTGGGATATTAACGGGTGTGGGGAGTGAGGGGAGAGTGGGATTAGACTGAGTGGGATATTAAAGGGTGTGGGGAGTGAGGGGAGAGTGGGATTAGACTGGGTGGGATATTAAAGGGTGTGGGGAGTGAGGGGAGAGTGGGATTAGACTGTGTGGGATATTAAAGGGTGCGGGGAGTGAGGGGAGAGTCGGATTAGACTGGGTGGGATATTAAAGGGTGCGGGGAGTGAGGGGAGAGAGTGGGATTAGACTGGGTGGGATATTAAAGGGTGTGGGGAGTGAAGGGAGAGTGGGATTAGACTGGGTGGGATATTAAAGGATGTGGGGAGTGAGGGGAGAGTGGGATTAGACTTGGTGGGATATTAAAGGGTGCGGGGAGTGAGGGGAGAGTGGGATTAGACTGGGTGGGATATTAAAGGGTGTGGGGAGTGAAGGGAGAGTGGGATTAGACTGGGTGGGATATTAAAGGGTGTGGGGAGTGAGGGGGAGAGTGGGATTAGACTGGGTGGGATATTAAAGGATGTGGGGAGTGAGGGGAGAGTGGGATTAGACTTGGTGGGATATTAAAGGGTGTGGGGAGTGAGGGGAGAGGGGGATTAGACTGGGATTAGACTGGGTGGGATATTAAAGGGCGTGGGGAGTGATGGGAGAGTGGGATTAGACTGGGTGGGATAACACTGGGTGGGATATTAAAGGGTGTGGGGAGTGAGGGGAGAGAGTGGGATTAGACTGGGTGGGATATTAAAGGGTGCGGGGAGTGAGGGGGAGAGTGGGATTAGACTGTGTGGGATATTAAAGGGTGTGGGGAGTGAGGGGAGAGTCGGATTAGACTGGGTGGGATATTAAAGGGTGAGGGTAGAGTGGGATTAGACTGGGTGGGATATTAAAGGGTGCGGGGAGTGAGGGGAGAGAGTGGGATTAGACTGGGTGGGATATTAAAGGGTGTGGGGAGTGAAGGGAGAGTGGGATTAGACTGGGTGGGATATTAAAGGATGTGGGGAGTGAGGGGAGAGTGGGATTAGACTTGGTGGGATATTAAAGGGTGCGGGGAGTGAGGGGAGAGTGGGATTAGACTGGGTGGGATATTAAAGGGTGTGGGGAGTGAAGGGAGAGTGGGATTAGACTGGGTGGGATATTAAAGGGTGTGGGGAGTGAGGGGGAGAGTGGGATTAGACTGGGTGGGATATTAAAGGATGTGGGGAGTGAGGGGAGAGTGGGATTAGACTTGGTGGGATATTAAAGGGTGCGGGGAGTGAGGGGAGAGTGGGATTAGACTGGGTGGGATATTAAAGGGTGTGGGGAGTGAAGGGAGAGTGGGATTAGACTGGGTGGGATATTAAAGGGTGTGGGGAGTGAGGGGGAGAGTGGGATTAGACTGGGTGGGATATTACAGGATGTGGGGAGAGAGGGGAGAGTGGGATTAGACTTGGTGGGATATTAAAGGGTGTGGGGAGTGAGGGGAGAGTGGGATTAGACTGGGTGGGATATTAAAGGGTGTGGGGAGTGAGGAGGAGAGTGGGATTAGACTGGGTGGGATATTAAAGGGTGTGGGGAGTGAGGGATTACACTGGGTGGGATATTAAAGGGTGCGGGGAGTGAGGGGAGAGAGTGGGATTAGACTGGGTGGGATATTAAAGGGTGTGGGGAGTGAAGGGAGAGTGGGATTAGACTGGGTGGGATATTAAAGGGTGTGGGGAGTGAGGGGAGAGTGGGATTAGACTGGGTGGAATATTAAAGGGTGCGGGGAGTGAGGGGAGAGTGGGATTAGACTGGGTGGGATATTAAAGGATGTGGGGAGTGAGGGGAGAGTGGGATTAGACTTGGTGAGATATTAAAGGGTGCGGGGAGTGAGGGGAGAGTGGGATTAGACTGGGTGGGATATTAAAGGGTGTGGGGAGTGAGGGGAGAGTGGGATTAGACTGGGTGGGATATTAAAGGGTGTGGGGAGTGAGGGGGAGAGTGGGATTAGACTGGGTGGGATATTAAAGGGTGCGGGGAGTGAGGGGGAGAGTGGGATTCGACTGGATGGGATATTAAAGGGTGTGGGGAGTGAGGGGGAGAGTGGGATTCGACTGGGTGGGATATTAAAGATTGTGGGGAGGGGGAGAGTGGGATTAGACTGGGTGGGATATTAAAGGATGTGGGGAGTGAGGGGGAGAGTGGGATTAAACTGAGTGGGGTATTAAAGGGTGTGGGGAGTGAAGGGAGAGTGGGATTAGACTGGGGTGGGATATTAAAGGGTGTGGGGAGTGAGGGGAGAGTGGGATTAGACTGGGTGGGATATTAAAGGGTGTGGGGAGTGAGGGGAGAGTGGGATTAGACTGGGTGGGATATTAAAGGGTGTGGGGTGTGAGGGGAGAGTGGGATTAGACTGGGTGGGATATTAAAGGGTGTGGGGAGTGAGGGGGAGAGTGGGATTAGACTGGGTGGGATATTAAAGGGTGTGGGGAGTGAGGGGAGAGTGAGATTAGACTGGGTGGGATATTAAAGGGTGTGGGGAGTGAGGGGAGAGTGGGATTAGACTGGGTGGGATATTAAAGGGTGTGGGGAGTGAGGGGAGAGTGGGATTAGACTGGGTGGGATATTAAAGGATGTGGGGAGTGAGGGGGAGAGTGGGATTAGACTGGGTGGGGTATTAAAGGGTGTGGGGAGTGAAGGGAGAGTGGGATTAGACTGGGTGGGATATTAAAGGGTGTGGGGAGTGAGGGGAGAGTGGGATTAGACTGGGTGGGATATTAACGGGTGTGGGGAGTGAGGGGAGAGTGGGATTAGACTGAGTGGGATATTAAAGGGTGTGGGGAGTGAGGGGAGAGTGGGATTAGACTGGGTGGGATATTAAAGGGTGTGGGGAGTGAGGGGAGAGTGGGATTAGACTGTGTGGGATATTAAAGGGTGCGGGGAGTGAGGGGAGAGTCGGATTAGACTGGGTGGGATATTAAAGGGTGCGGGGAGTGAGGGGAGAGAGTGGGATTAGACTGGGTGGGATATTAAAGGGTGTGGGGAGTGAAGGGAGAGTGGGATTAGACTGGGTGGGATATTAAAGGATGTGGGGAGTGAGGGGAGAGTGGGATTAGACTTGGTGGGATATTAAAGGGTGCGGGGAGTGAGGGGAGAGTGGGATTAGACTGGGTGGGATATTAAAGGGTGTGGGGAGTGAAGGGAGAGTGGGATTAGACTGGGTGGGATATTAAAGGGTGTGGGGAGTGAGGGGGAGAGTGGGATTAGACTGGGTGGGATATTAAAGGATGTGGGGAGTGAGGGGAGAGTGGGATTAGACTTGGTGGGATATTAAAGGGTGCGGGGAGTGAGGGGAGAGTGGGATTAGACTGGGTGGGATATTAAAGGGTGTGGGGAGTGAAGGGAGAGTGGGATTAGACTGGGTGGGATATTAAAGGGTGTGGGGAGTGAGGTGGAGAGTGGGATTAGACTGGGTGGGATATTAAAGGATGTGGGGAGTGAGGGGAGAGTGGGATTAGACTTGGTGGGATATTAAAGGGTGTGGGGAGTGAGGGGAGAGTGGGATTAGACTGGGTGGGATATTAAAGGGTGTGGGGAGTGAGGAGGAGAGTGGGATTAGACTGGGTGGGATATTAAAGGGTGTGGGGAGTGAGGGGAGAGTGGGATTAGACTGGGTGGGATATTAAAGGGTGTGGGGAGTGAGGGGAGAGTGGGATTAGACTGGGTGGGATATTAAAGGGTGTGGGGAGTGAGGAGGAGAGTGGGATTAGACTGGGTGGGATATTAAAGATTGTGGGGAGGGGGAGAGTGGGATTAGACTGGGTGGGATATTAAAGGATGTGGGGAGTGAGGGGGAGAGTGGGATTAAACTGGGTGGGGTATTAAAGGGTGTGGGGAGTGAAGGGAGAGTGGGATTAGACTGGGGTGGGATATTAAAGGGTGTGGGGAGTGAGGGGAGAGTGGGATTAGACTGGGTGGGATATTAAAGGGTGTGGGGAGTGAGGGGAGAGTGGGATTAGACTGGGTGGGATATTAAAGGGTGTGGGGTGTGAGGGGAGAGTGGGATTAGACTGGGTGGGATATTAAAGGGTGTGGGGAGTGAGGGGGAGAGTGGGATTAGACTGGGTGGGATATTAAAGGGTGTGGGGAGTGAGGGGAGAGTGAGATTAGACTGGGTGGGATATTAAAGGGTGTGGGGAGTGAGGGGAGAGTGGGATTAGACTGGGTGGGATATTAAAGGGTGTGGGGAGTGAGGGGAGAGTGGGATTAGACTGGGTGGGATATTAAAGGATGTGGGGAGTGAGGGGGAGAGTGGGATTAGACTGGGTGGGGTATTAAAGGGTGTGGGGAGTGAAGGGAGAGTGGGATTAGACTGTGTGGGATATTAAAGGGTGCGAGGAGTGTGGGATTAGACTGGGTGGGATATTAAAGGGTGCGAGGAGTGAGGGGGAGAGTGGGATTAGACTGGGTGGGATATTAAAGGGTGTGGGGAGTGAGGGGGAGAGTGGGATTAGACTGGATGGGATATTAAAGGCTGTGGAGATTGAGGGGGAGAGTGGGATTAGACTGGGTGGGATATTAAAGGGTGTGGGGAGTGAGGGGAGAGTGGGATTAGACTGGGTGGGATATTAAAGGCTGTGGGGAGTGAGGGGGAGAGTGGGATTAGACTGGGTGGGATATTAAAGGGTGTGGGGAGTGAGGGGGAGAGTGGGATTAGACTGGGTGGGATATTGGGGAGTGAGGGGAGAGTGGGATTAGACTGGGTGGGATATTAAAGGGTGTGGGGAGTGAGGGGGAGAGTGGGATTAGACTGGGCTGGGTATTAAAGGGTGTAGGGAGTGAGGGGAGAGTGGGATTAGACTGGGTGGGATATTAAAGGATGTGGAGATTGAGGGGGAGAGTGGGATTAGACTGGGTGGGATATTAAAGGGTGAGGGGAGAGTGGGATTAGACTTGGTGGGATATTAAAGGGTGCGGGGAGTGAGGGTAGAGAGGGATTAGACTGGCTGGGATATTAAAGGGTGTGGGGAGTGAGGAGGAGAGTGGGATATTAAAGGGTGCGGGGAGTGAGGGGGAGAGTGGGATTAGATTGGGTGGGATATTAAAGGGTGCGGGGAGTGAGGGAAGAGAGGGATTAGACTGGCTGGGATATTAAAGGGTGCGGGGAGTGAGGGGACAGTGGGATTAGACTGGGTGGGATATTAAAGGGTGTGGGGAGTGAGGAGGAGAGTGGGATTAGACTGGTGGGATATTAAAGGGTGTGGGGAGTGAGGGGGAGAGTGGGATTAGACTGTGTGGGATATTAAAGGGTGCGGGGAGTGTGGGATTAGACTGGGTGGGATATTAAAGGGTGCGGGGAGTGAGGGGGAGAGTGGGATTAGACTGGGTGGGATATTAAAGGGTGTGGGGAGTGAGGGGGAGAGTGGGATTAGACTGGATGGGATATTAAAGGCTGTGGAGATTGAGGGGGAGAGTGGGATTAGACTGGGTGGGATATTAAAGGGTGTGGGGAGAGTGGGATTAGACTGGGTGGGATATTAAAGGGTGTGGGGAGTGAGGGGAGAGTGGGATTAGACTGGGTGGGATATTGGGGAGTGAGGGGAGAGTGGGATTAGACTGGGTGGGATATTAAAGGGTGCGGGGAGTGAGGGGAGAGTAGGATTAGACTGGGTGGGATATTAAAGGGTGTGGGGAGTGAAGGGAGAGTGGGATTAGACTGGGTGGGATATTAAAGGGTGTGGGGAGTGAGGGGGAGAGTGGGATTAGACTGGGTGGGATATTAAAGGATGTGGGGAGTGAGGGGAGAGTGGGATTAGACTTGGTGGGATATTAAAGGGTGCGGGGAGTGAGGGGAGAGTGGGATTAGACTGGGTGGGATATTAAAGGGTGTGGGGAGTGAAGGGAGAGTGGGATTAGACTGGGTGGGATATTAAAGGGTGTGGGGAGTGAGGGGGAGAGTGGGATTAGACTGGGTGGGATATTAAAGGATGTGGGGAGTGAGGGGAGAGTGGGATTAGACTGGGTGGGATATTAAAGGGTGTGGGGAGTGAAGGGAGAGTGGGATTAGACTGGGTGGGATATTAAAGGGTGTGGGGAGTGAGGGGGAGAGTGGGATTAGACTGGGTGGGATATTAAAGGATGTGGGGAGTGAGGGGAGAGTGGGATTAGACTTGGTGGGATATTAAAGGGTGTGGGGAGTGAGGGGAGAGTGGGATTAGACTGGGTGGGATATTAAAGGGTGTGGGGAGTGAGGGGAGAGAGTGGGATTAGACTGGGTGGGATATTAAAGGGTGTGGGGAGTGAAGGGAGAGTGGGATTAGACTGGGTGGGATATTAAAGGGTGTGGGGAGTGAGGGATTAGACTGGGTGGGATATTAAAGGGTGCGGGGAGTGAGGGGAGAGAGTGGGATTAGACTGGGTGGGATATTAAAGGGTGTGGGGAGTGAAGGGAGAGTGGGATTAGACTGGGTGGGATATTAAAGGGTGTGGGGAGTGAGGGGAGAGTGGGATTAGACTGGGTGGAATATTAAAGGGTGCGGGGAGTGAGGGGAGAGTGGGATTAGACTGGGTGGGATATTAAAGGATGTGGGGAGTGAGGGGAGAGTGGGATTAGACTTGGTGAGATATTAAAGGGTGCGGGGAGTGAGGGGAGAGTGGGATTAGACTGGGTGGGATATTAAAGGGTGTGGGGAGTGAGGGGAGAGTGGGATTAGACTGGGTGCGATATTAAAGGGTGTGGGGAGTGAGGGGAGAGTGGGATTAGACTGGGTGGGATATTAAAGGGTGTGGGGAGTGAGGGGAGAGTGGGATTAGACTGGGTGAGATATTAAAGGGTGCGGGGAGTGAGGGGGAGAGTGGGATTCGACTGGATGGGATATTAAAGGGTGTGGGGAGTGAGGGGGAGAGTGGGATTAGACTGGGTGGGATATTAAAGGGTGCGGGGTGTGAGGGGAGAGTGGGATTAGACTGGGTGGGATATTAAAGGCTGTGGGGAGTGAGGGGGAGAGTGGGATTAGACTGGGTGTGATATTAAAGGGTGTGGGGAGTGAGGGGAGAGGGGGATTAGACTGGGGGGATATTAAAGGGTGTGGGGAGTGAGGGGAGAGGGGGATTAGACTGGGTGTGATATTAAAGGGTGTGGGGAGTGAGGGGAGAGGGGGATTAGACTGGGATTAGACTGGGTGGGATATTAAAGGGCGTGGGGAGTGATGGGAGAGTGGGATCAGACTGGGTGGGATAACACTGGGTGGGATATTAAAGGGTGTGGGGAGTGAGGGGAGAGAGTGGGATTAGACTGGGTGGGATATTAAAGGGTGCGGGGAGTGAGGGGGAGAGTGGGATTAGACTGTGTGGGATATTAAAGGGTGTGGGGAGTGAGGGGAGAGTCGGATTAGACTGGGTGGGATATTAAAGGGTGAGGGTAGAGTGGGATTAGACTGGGTGGGATATTAAAGGGTGCGGGGAGTGAGGGGAGAGAGTGGGATTAGACTGGGTGGGATATTAAAGGGTGTGGGGAGTGAAGGGAGAGTGGGATTAGACTGGGTGGGATATTAAAGGATGTGGGGAGTGAGGGGAGAGTGGGGTTAGACTTGGTGGGATATTAAAGGGTGCGGGGAGTGAGGGGAGAGTGGGATTAGACTGGGTGGGATATTAAAGGGTGTGGGGAGTGAGGGGGAGAGTGGGATTAGACTGGGTGGGATATTAAAGGATGTGGGGAGTGAGGGGAGAGTGGGATTAGACTTGGTGGGATATTAAAGGGTGCGGGGAGTGAGGGGAGAGTGGGATTAGACTGGGTGGGATATTAAAGGGTGTGGGGAGTGAAGGGAGAGTGGGATTAGACTGGGTGGGATATTAAAGGGTGTGGGGAGTGAGGGGGAGAGTGGGATTAGACTGGGTGGGATATTAAAGGATGTGGGGAGTGAGGGGAGAGTGGGATTAGACTTGGTGGGATATTAAAGGGTGTGGGGAGTGAGGGGAGAGTGGGATTAGACTGGGTGGGATATTAAAGGGTGTGGGGAGTGAGGAGGAGAGTGGGATTAGACTGGGTGGGATATTAAAGGGTGTGGGGAGTGAGGGGAGAGTGGGATTAGACTGGGTGGGATATTAAAGGGTGTGGGGAGTGAGGGGAGAGTGGGATTAGACTGGGTGGGATATTAAAGGGTGTGGGGAGTGAGGAGGAGAGTGGGATTAGACTGGGTGGGATATTAAAGATTGTGGGGAGGGGGAGAGTGGGATTAGACTGGGTGGGATATTAAAGGATGTGGGGAGTGAGGGGGAGAGTGGGATTAAACTGAGTGGGGTATTAAAGGGTGTGGGGAGTGAAGGGAGAGTGGGATTAGACTGGGGTGGGATATTAAAGGGTGTGGGGAGTGAGGGGAGAGTGGGATTAGACTGGGTGGGATATTAAAGGGTGTGGGGAGTGAGGGGAGAGTGGGATTAGACTGGGTGGGATATTAAAGGGTGTGGGGTGTGAGGGGAGAGTGGGATTAGACTGGGTGGGATATTAAAGGGTGTGGGGAGTGAGGGGGAGAGTGGGATTAGACTGGGTGGGATATTAAAGGGTGTGGGGAGTGAGGGGAGAGTGAGATTAGACTGGGTGGGATATTAAAGGGTGTGGGGAGTGAGGGGAGAGTGGGATTAGACTGGGTGGGATATTAAAGGGTGTGGGGAGTGAGGGGAGAGTGGGATTAGACTGGGTGGGATATTAAAGGATGTGGGGAGTGAGGGGGAGAGTGGGATTAGACTGGGTGGGGTATTAAAGGGTGTGGGGAGTGAAGGGAGAGTGGGATTAGACTGGGTGGGATATTAAAGGGTGTGGGGAGTGAGGGGAGAGTGGGATTAGACTGGGTGGGATATTAACGGGTGTGGGGAGTGAGGGGAGAGTGGGATTAGACTGAGTGGGATATTAAAGGGTGTGGGGAGTGAGGGGAGAGTGGGATTAGACTGGGTGGGATATTAAAGGGTGTGGGGAGTGAGGGGAGAGTGGGATTAGACTGGGTGGGATATTAAAGGATGTGGGGAGTGAGGGGAGAGTGGGATTAGACTTGGTGGGATATTAAAGGGTGCGGGGAGTGAGGGGAGAGTGGGATTAGACTGGGTGGGATATTAAAGGGTGTGGGGAGTGAAGGGAGAGGGGGATTAGACTGGGTGGGATATTAAAGGGTGTGGGGAGTGAGGGGGAGAGTGGGATTAGACTGGGTGGGATATTAAAGGATGTGGGGAGTGAGGGGAGAGTGGGATTAGACTTGGTGGGATATTAAAGGGTGTGGGGAGTGAGGGGAGAGGGGGATTAGACTGGGATTAGACTGGGTGGGATATTAAAGGGCGTGGGGAGTGATGGGAGAGTGGGATTAGACTGGGTGGGATAACACTGGGTGGGATATTAAAGGGTGTGGGGAGTGAGGGGAGAGAGTGGGATTAGACTGGGTGGGATATTAAAGGGTGCGGGGAGTGAGGGGGAGAGTGGGATTAGACTGTGTGGGATATTAAAGGGTGTGGGGAGTGAGGGGAGAGTCGGATTAGACTGGGTGGGATATTAAAGGGTGAGGGTAGAGTGGGATTAGACTGGGTGGGATATTAAAGGGTGCGGGGAGTGAGGGGAGAGAGTGGGATTAGACTGGGTGGGATATTAAAGGGTGTGGGGAGTGAAGGGAGAGTGGGATTAGACTGGGTGGGATATTAAAGGATGTGGGGAGTGAGGGGAGAGTGGGATTAGACTTGGTGGGATATTAAAGGGTGCGGGGAGTGAGGGGAGAGTGGGATTAGACTGGGTGGGATATTAAAGGGTGTGGGGAGTGAAGGGAGAGTGGGATTAGACTGGGTGGGATATTAAAGGGTGTGGGGAGTGAGGGGGAGAGTGGGATTAGACTGGGTGGGATATTAAAGGATGTGGGGAGTGAGGGGAGAGTGGGATTAGACTGGGTGGGATATTAAAGGGTGTGGGGAGTGAGGGGAGAGGGGGATTAGACTGGGTGTGATATTAAAGAGTGTGGGGAGTGAGGGGAGAGTGGGATTAGACTGGGTGTGATATTAAAGGGTGTGGGGAGTGAGGGGAGAGGGGGATTAGACTGGGGGGATATTAAAGGGTGTGGGGAGTGAGGGGAGAGGGGGATTAGACTGGGTGTGATATTAAAGAGTGTGGGGAGTGAGGGGAGAGTGGGATTAGACTGGGTGGGATATTAAAGGGTGTGGGGAGTGAGGGGAGAGTGGGATTAGACTGGGATAACACTGGGTGGGATATTAAAGGGTGTGGGGAGTGAGGGGAGAGAGTGGGATTAGACTGGGTGGGATATTAAAGGGTGCGGGGAGTGAGGGGGAGAGTGGGATTAGACTGTGTGGGATATTAAAGGGTGTGGGGAGTGAGGGGAGAGTCGGATTAGACTGGGTGGGATATTAAAGGGTGTGGGGAGTGAAGGGAGAGTGGGATTAGACTGGGTGGGATATTAAAGGATGTGGGGAGTGAGGGGAGAGTGGGATTAGACTTGGTGGGATATTAAAGGGTGCGGGGAGTGAGGGGAGAGTGGGATTAGACTGGGTGGGATATTAAAGGGTGTGGGGAGTGAAGGGAGAGTGGGATTAGACTGGGTGGGATATTAAAGGGTGTGGGGAGTGAGGGGGAGAGTGGGATTAGACTGGGTGGGATATTAAAGGATGTGGGGAGTGAGGGGAGAGTGGGATTAGACTTGGTGGGATATTAAAGGGTGCGGGGAGTGAGGGGAGAGTGGGATTAGACTGGGTGGGATATTAAAGGGTGTGGGGAGTGAAGGGAGAGTGGGATTAGACTGGGTGGGATATTAAAGGGTGTGGGGAGTGAGGGGGAGAGTGGGATTAGACTGGGTGGGATATTAAAGGATGTGGGGAGTGAGGGGAGAGTGGGATTAGACTTGGTGGGATATTAAAGGGTGTGGGGAGTGAGGTGAGAGTGGGATTAGACTGGGTGGGATATTAAAGGGTGTGGGGAGTGAGGAGGAGAGTGGGATTAGACTGGGTGGGATATTAAAGGGTGTGGGGAGTGAGGGGAGAGTGGGATTAGACTGGGTGGGATATTAAAGGGTGTGGGGAGTGAGGGGAGAGTGGGATTAGACTGGGTGGGATATTAAAGGGTGTGGGGAGTGAGGAGGAGAGTGGGATTAGACTGGGTGGGATATTAAAGATTGTGGGGAGGGGGAGAGTGGGATTAGACTGGGTGGGATATTAAAGGATGTGGGGAGTGAGGGGGAGAGTGGGATTAAACTGAGTGGGGTATTAAAGGGTGTGGGGAGTGAGGGGAGAGTGGGATTAGACTGGGTGGGATATTAAAGGGTGTGGGGTGTGAGGGGAGAGTGGGATTAGACTGGGTGGGATATTAAAGGGTGTGGGGAGTGAGGGGGAGAGTGAGATTAGACTGGGTGGGATATTAAAGGGTGTGGGGAGTGAGGGGAGAGTGGGATTAGACTGGGTGGGATATTAAAGCGTGTGGGGAGTGAGGGGAGAGTGGGATTAGACTGGGTGGGATATTAAAGGATGTGGGGAGTGAGGGGGAGAGTGGGATTAGACTGGGTGGGGTATTAAAGGGTGTGGGGAGTGAAGGGAGAGTGGGATTAGACTGGGTGGGATATTAAAGGGTGTGGGGAGTGAGGGGAGAGTGGGATTAGACTGGGTGGGATATTAACGGGTGTGGGGAGTGAGGGGAGAGTGGGATTAGACCGAGTGGGATATTAAAGGGTGTGGGGAGTGAGGGGAGAGTGGGATTAGACTGGGTGGGATATTAAAGGGTGTGGGGAGTGAGGGGAGAGTGGGATTAGACTGTGTGGGATATTAAAGGGTGCGGGGAGTGAGGGGAGAGTCGGATTAGACTGGGTGGGATATTAAAGGGTGCGGGGAGTGAGGGGAGAGAGTGGGATTAGACTGGGTGGGATATTAAAGGGTGTGGGGAGTGAAGGGAGAGAGTGGGATTAGACTGGGTGGGATATTAAAGGATGTGGGGAGTGAGGGGAGAGTGGGATTAGACTTGGTGGGATATTAAAGGGTGCGGGGAGTGAGGGGAGAGTGGGATTAGACTGGGTGGGATATTAAAGGATGTGGGGAGTGAGGGGAGAGTGGGATTAGACTTGGTGGGATATTAAAGGGTGCGGGGAGTGAGGGGAGAGTGGGATTAGACTGGGTGGGATATTAAAGGGTGTGGGGAGTGAAGGGAGAGTGGGATTAGACTGGGTGGGATATTAAAGGGTGTGGGGAGTGAGGGGGAGAGTGGGATTAGACTGGGTGGGATATTAAAGGATGTGGGGAGTGAGGGGAGAGTGGGATTAAACTGAGTGGGGTATTAAAGGGTGTGGGGAGTGAAGGGAGAGTGGGATTAGACTGGGGTGGGATATTAAAGGGTGTGGGGAGTGAGGGGAGAGTGGGATTAGACTGGGTGGGATATTAAAGGGTGTGGGGAGTGAGGGGAGAGTGGGATTAGACTGGGTGGGATATTAAAGGGTGTGGGGTGTGAGGGGAGAGTGGGATTAGACTGGGTGGGATATTAAAGGGTGTGGGGAGTGAGGGGGAGAGTGGGATTAGACTGGGTGGGATATTAAAGGGTGTGGGGAGTGAGGGGAGAGTGAGATTAGACTGGGTGGGATATTAAAGGGTGTGGGGAGTGAGGAGAGAGTAGGATTAGACTGGGTGGGATATTAAAGGGTGTGGGGAGTGAGGGGAGAGTGGGATTAGACTGGGTGGGATATTAAAGGATGTGGGGAGTGAGGGGGAGAGTGGGATTAGACTGGGTGGGGTATTAAAGGGTGTGGGGAGTGAAGGGAGAGTGGGATTAGACTGGGTGGGATATTAAAGGGTGTGGGGAGTGAGGGGAGAGTGGGATTAGACTGGGTGGGATATTAACGGGTGTGGGGAGTGAGGGGAGAGTGGGATTAGACTGAGTGGGATATTAAAGGGTGTGGGGAGTGAGGGGAGAGTGGGATTAGACTGGGTGGGATATTAAAGGGTGTGGGGAGTGAGGGGAGAGTGGGATTAGACTGTGTGGGATATTAAAGGGTGCGGGGAGTGAGGGGAGAGTCGGATTAGACTGGGTGGGATATTAAAGGGTGCGGGGAGTGAGGGGAGAGAGTGGGATTAGACTGGGTGGGATATTAAAGGGTGTGGGGAGTGAAGGGAGAGTGGGATTAGACTGGGTGGGATATTAAAGGATGTGGGGAGTGAGGGGAGAGTGGGATTAGACTTGGTGGGATATTAAAGGGTGCGGGGAGTGAGGGGAGAGTGGGATTAGACTGGGTGGGATATTAAAGGGTGTGGGGAGTGAAGGGAGAGTGGGATTAGACTGGGTGGGATATTAAAGGGTGTGGGGAGTGAGGGGGAGAGTGGGATTAGACTGGGTGGGATATTAAAGGATGTGGGGAGTGAGGGGAGAGTGGGATTAGACTTGGTGGGATATTAAAGGGTGCGGGGAGTGAGGGGAGAGTGGGATTAGACTGGGTGGGATATTAAAGGGTGTGGGGAGTGAGGGGGAGAGTGGGATTAAACTGGGTGGGGTATTAAAGGGTGTGGGGAGTGAAGGGAGAGTGGGATTAGACTGGGGTGGGATATTAAAGGGTGTGGGGAGTGAGGGGAGAGTGGGATTAGACTGGGTGGGATATTAAAGGGTGTGGGGAGTGAGGGGAGAGTGGGATTAGACTGGGTGGGATATTAAAGGGTGTGGGGTGTGAGGGGAGAGTGGGATTAGACTGGGTGGGATATTAAAGGGTGTGGGGAGTGAGGGGGAGAGTGGGATTAGACTGGGTGGGATATTAAAGGGTGTGGGGAGTGAGGGGAGAGTGAGATTAGACTGGGTGGGATATTAAAGGGTGTGGGGAGTGAGGGGAGAGTGGGATTAGACTGGGTGGGATATTAAAGGGTGTGGGGAGTGAGGGGAGAGTGGGATTAGACTGGGTGGGATATTAAAGGATGTGGGGAGTGAGGGGGAGAGTGGGATTAGACTGGGTGGGGTATTAAAGGGTGTGGGGAGTGAAGGGAGAGTGGGATTAGACTGGGTGGGATATTAAAGGGTGTGGGGAGTGAGGGGAGAGTGGGATTAGACTGGGTGGGATATTAACGGGTGTGGGGAGTGAGGGGAGAGTGGGATTAGACTGAGTGGGATATTAAAGGGTGTGGGGAGTGAGGGGAGAGTGGGATTAGACTGGGTGGGATATTAAAGGGTGTGGGGAGTGAGGGGAGAGTGGGATTAGACTGGGTGGGATATTAAAGGGTGTGGGGAGTGAGGGGAGAGTGGGATTAGACTGGGTGGGATATTAAAGGGTGCGGGGAGTGAGGGGGAGAGTGGGATTAGACTGGGTGGGATATTAAAGGGTGCGGGGAGTGAGGGGGAGAGTGGGATTAGACTGGATGGGATATTAAAGGGTGCGGGGAGTGAGGGGGAGAGTGGGATTCGACTGGGTGGGATATTAAAGGGTGTGGGGAGTGAGGGGGAGAGTGGGATTAGACTGGGTGGGATATTAAAGGGTGCGGTGAGTGAAGGGAGAGTGGGATTAGACTGGGCGGGATATTAAAGGGTGCGGGGAGTGAGGGGAGAGTGGGATTAGACTGGGTGGCATATTAAACGGTGTGGGAAGTGAGGGGGAGAGTGGGATTAGACTGGGTGGGATATTAAAGAGTGTGGGGAGTGAGGGGGAGAGTGGGATTAGACTGTGTGGGATATTAAAGGGTGCGGGGAGTGAGGGGGAGAGTGGGATTAGACTGGGTGGGATATTAAAGGGTGTGGGGAGTGAGGGGGAGAGTGGGATTAGACTGGATGGGATATTAAAGGGTGTGGGGAGTGAGGGGAGAGTGGGATTAGACTGGGTGGGATATTAAAGGCTGTGGGGAGTGAGGGGGAGAGTGGGATTAGACTGGGTGGGATATTAAAGGGTGTGGGGAGTGAGGGGGAGAGTGGGATTAGACTGGGTGGGATATTGGGGAGTGAGGGGAGAGTGGGATTAGACTGGGTGGGATATTAAAGGGTGTGGGGAGTGAGGGGGAGAGTGGGATTAGACTGGGCTGGGTATTAAAGGGTGTGGGGAGTGAGGGGAGAGTGGGATTAGACTGGGTGGGATATTAAAGGATGTGGAGATTGAGGGGGAGAGTGGGATTAGACTGGGTGGGATATTAAAGGGTGTGGGGAGTGAGGGGAGAGTGGGATTAGACTTGGTGGGATATTAAAGGGTGCGGGGAGTGAGGGGAGAGTGGGATATTAAAGGGTGCGGGGAGTGAGGGGGAGAGTGGGATTAGATTGGGTGGGATATTAAAGGGTGCGGGGAGTGAGGGTAGAGAGGGATTAGACTGGCTGGGATATTAAAGGGTGTGGGGAGTGAGGGGAGAGTGGGATTAGACTGGGTGGGATATTAAAGGGTGTGGCGAGTGAGGGGAGAGTGGGATTAGACTGGGTGGCACATTAAACGGTGTGGGGAGTGAGGGGGAGAGTGGGATTAGACTGGGTGGGATATTAAAGAGTGCGGGGAGTGAGGGGAGAGTGGGATTAGACTGGGTGGGATATTAAAGGGTGCGGGGAGTGAGGGGGAGAGTGGGATTAGACTGGGTGGGATATTAAAGGGTGCGGGGAGTGAGGGGGAGAGTGGGATTAGACTGGATGGGATATTAAAGGCTGTGGAGATTGAGGGGGAGAGTGGGATTAGACTGGGTGGGATATTAAAGGGTGTGGGGAGTGAGGGGAGAGTGGGATTAGACTGGGTGGGATATTAAAGGGTGTGGGGAGTGAGGGGAGAGTGGGATTAGACTGGGTGGGATATTAAAGGGTGTGGGGAGTGAGGGGAGAGTGGGATTAGACTGGGTTGGATATTGGGGAGTGAGGGGAGAGTGGGATTAGACTGGGTGGGATATTAAAGGGTGTGGAGATTGAGGGGGAGAGTGGGATTAGACTGGGTGGGATATTAAAGGGTGTGGGGAGTGAGGGGAGAGTGGGATTAGACTTGGTGGGATATTAAAGGGTGCGGGGAGTGAGGGGAGAGTGGGATATTAAAGGGTGCGTGGAGTGATGCGGAGAGTGGTATTAGATTGGGTGGGATATTAAAGGGTGCGGGGAGTGAGGGGAGAGTGGGATTAGATTTGGTGGGATATTAAAGGGTGCGGGGAGTGAGGGGAGAGTGGGATTAGACTGGGTGGGATATTAAAGGGTGTGGGGAGTGAGGGGGAGAGTGGGATTAGACTGGGTGGGATATTAAAGGGTGCGGGGAATGAGGGGAGAGTGGGATTAGACTGGGTGGGATATTCAAGGGTGTGGGGCGTGAGGGGAGAGTGGGATTAGACTGGGTGGGGTATTAAAGGGTGTGGGGAGTGAGGGGAGAGTGGGATTAGACTGGGTGGGATATTAAAGGGTGTGGGGAGTGAGATTAGACTGGATGGGGTATTAAAGGGTGTGGGGAGTGAGCGGGAGAGTGGGATTAGACTGGGTGGGAGATTAAAGGGTGCCGGGAGTGAGGGGGAGAGTGGGATTAGACTGGGTGGGATATTAAAGGGTGCGGGGAGTGAGGGGAGAGTGGGATTAGACTGTGTGGGATATTAAAGGATGTGGGGGGTGAGGGGAGAGTGGGATTAGACTGGGTGGGATATTAAAGGGCGTGGGGAGTGACGGGAGAGTGGGATTAGACTGGGTGGGATATTAAAGGGTGTGGGGAGTGAGGGGGGGAGTGGGATTAGACTGGGTGGGATATTAAAGGGTGTGGGGAGTGAAGGGGAGAGTGGGATTAGACTGGGTGGGATATTAAAGGGTGTGGGGAGTGAGGGGAGAGTGGGATTAGACTGGGTGGGATATTAAAGGGTGTGGGGAGTGAGGGGGAGAGTGGGTTTAGACTGGGTGGGATATTAAAGAGTGTGGGGAGTGAGGGGGAGACTGGGATTAGACTGGGTGGGATATTAAAGGGTGTGGGGAGTGAGGGGAGAGTGGGATTAAACTGGGTGGATATTAAGGGTGTGGGGAGTGAGGGGAGAGTGGGATTAGACTGGGTGGGATATTAAATGGTGTGGGGAGTGAGGGGAGAGTGGGATTAGACTGTGTGGGATATTAAAGGATGTGGGGGGTGAGGGGAGAGTGGGATTAGACTGGGTGGGATATTAAAGGGCGTGGGGAGTGACGGGAGAGTGGGATTAGACTGGGTGGGATATTAAAGGGTGTGGGGAGTGAGGGGGAGAGTGGGATTAGACTGGGTGGGATATTAAAGGGTGTGGGGAGTGAAGGGGAGAGTGGGATTAGACTGGGTGGGATATTAAAGGGTGTGGGGAGTGAGGGGAGAGTGGGATTAGACTGGGTGGGATATTAAAGGGTGTGGGGAGTGAGGGGGAGAGTGGGATTAGACTGGGTGGGATATTAAAGGGTGTGGGGAGTGAAGGGGAGAGTGGGATTAGACTGGGTGGGATATTAAAGGGTGCGGGGAGTGAGGGGGAGAGTGGGTTTAGACTGGGTGGGATATTAAAGAGTGTGGGGAGTGAGGGGGAGACTGGGATTAGACTGGGTGGGATATTAAAGGGTGTGGGGAGTGAGGGGAGAGTGGGATTAGACTGGGTGGGATATTAAAGGGTGTGGGAACTGAGGGGAGAGTGGGATTAGACAGGGTGGGATATTAAAGGGTGTGGGGAGTGATGGGGAGAGTGGGATTAGACTGGGTGGGATATTAAAGGGTGTGGGGAGTGAGGGGGAGAGTGGGATTAGACTGGGGGGATATTAAAGGGTGTGGGGAGTGATGGGGAGAGTGGGATTAGACTGGGTGGGATATTAAAGGGTGTGGGGAGTGAGTGGAGAGTGGGCTTAAACTGGGTGGAATATTAAAGGGTGCGGGGAGTGATGGGGAGAGTGGGATTAGACTGGGTGGGATATTAAAGGGTGTGGGGAGTGAGGGGGAGAGTGGGATTAGACTGGGTGGGATATTAAAGGGTGTGGGGAGTGAGGGGAGAGTGGGATTAGACTGGGTGGGGTATTAAAGGGTGTGGGGAGTGAGGGGGAGAGTGGGATTAGACTGGGTGGGATATTAAAGGGTGCGGGGAGTGATGGGGAGAGTGGGATTAGACTGGGTGGGATATTAAAGGGTGTGGGGAGTGAGGGGGAGAGTGGGATTAGACTGGGTGGGATATTAAAGGGTGTGGGGAGTGAGGGGAGAGTGGGATTAGACTGGGTGGGATATTAAAGGGTGTGGGAACTGAGGGGAGAGTGGGATTAGACTGGGTGGGATATTAAAGGGTGTGGGGAGTGAGGGGGAGAGTGGGATTAGTCTGGGTGGGATATTAAAGGGTGTGGGGAGTGAGGGGAGAGTGGGATTAGACTGGGTGGGATATTAAAGGGTGTGGGAACTGAGGGGAGAGTGGGATTAGACTGGGTGGGATATTAAAGGGTGTGGGGAGTGAGGGGAGAGTGGGATTAGACTGGGTGGGATATTAAAGGGTGCGGGGAGTGAGGGGAGAGTGGGATTAGACTGGGTGGGATATTAAAGGGTGTGGGGTGTGAGGGGAGAGTGGGATTAGACTGGGTGGGATATTAAAGGCTGTGGGAACTGAGGGGAGAGTGGGATTAGACTGGGTGGGATATTAAAGGGTGTGGGGAGTGAGGGGAGAGTGGGATTAGACTGGGTGGGGTATTAAAGGGTGTGGGGAGTGAGGGGAGAGTGGGATTAGACTGGGTGGGATATTAAAGGGTGTGGGGAGTGAGGGGAGAGTGGGATTAGACTGGGTGGGGTATTAAAGGGCGTGGGGTGTGAGGGGAGAGTGGGATTAGACTGGGTGGGATATTAAAGGGTGTGGGGAGTGAGGGGAGAGTGGGATTAGACTGGGTGGGATATTAAAGGGTGTGGGGAATGAGGGGAGAGTGGGATTAGACAGGGTGGGATATTAAAGGGTGTGGGGAGTGAGTGGTCAGACTGGCTGTATCATTGTGAAAATCTTTAGCACAGATTAAATAGAATAACTGCTCTGTCTCCTTGCTGGAATGTTTGATGCCTGTATGCTGGAGCTGTGATTTTGGGAATGGCTACAGTCAAGGTCATTTTTCCGAGAGAATGCAATCAGTTCCACACTCACCACTTGTTCGTTGGTCTTTTTATAAAAAGCTTCTGCAAACACAGAGACCACAAAGACGTTGATGAGGAAGGACAGAAACAAAGCCAGGCAGGCTTCGATGAAGAAATACCGATTTGCCTCCTTCACTTCTTTCTTATTGGCTCGATTTACATCCCTGGACTGAGGAAGAGAAGGCGTTAGCCTGAGTATTTCAGAGACTGCAGTGAGTGATTGAAATTAAAGACTCCTGAAATTCCTTTTCAGTTCCGTCAGCAATCCCCCCACCCCCCCGCCAAGATCATTTAACACAGGTTCAAAGTTCTAAAACTTACTGGAAAGTAAATTAATTAATTTGCATGTGTTCCTGTGGTCACCCAAAACTAATGCAATGGGCCAGCTCCATGGGACGTCACAGTTCCCAACCAATCACATACCCGCTGCTCCCTGCATTATATTACGTTCACAAGGGACAATCTATTTTAGGTTTCTTACAACACCTGACAGAAAATTGCAAACATATACCAGAAATAATCATCGATAGTCTAATGTATAAGTTGTGGCATTGCAGTGACAAAGGTGGTGAATGCCTCAAACGAAGCACTTCTTTCACTTCGCACTCTTGTATGTAGACTGGTGAACACACAATCAGGTGTGTGCAGTACGAGAGTCTAGGCTTGAGGTGGCAAGCGAGACAGCATGTGCACACAAGAGTGCGAGCACATGTGAGCATGAACATGCCCCTGCAAATGTGCACATGTGAGTGTTCATAGGACTCCAACCCCCCCCCCCCCCCCCCCCCCCGTCCCTGTACGTGGGTGAACGCAGCGACCACTGCCAGTACGCAGGTGAGTATCGTTTTCCTTTTAAATTTAGAGTACCTAATTAATTTTTTCCAATTAAGGGGCAATTTAGCGTGGCCAATCCACCTACCCTGCACATCTTTGGGTTGTGGGGGCGAAACCCACGCAGACACTAGGAGAATGTGCAAACTCCACACGGACAGTGACCCAGAGCCGGAATCGAACCTGGGACCTCGGCACTGAGGCAGCAGTGCTAACCACTGCACCACCGTGCTGCCCTTGCGGGTGAGTATAGTGACCATTGCCTGGGTGAATGTACTGAAATGTCCTCTGGCCATGTCAGTCATCACTTTGGCAGGAAATGGGCAAGGACACGGGGAACATGCCATGCCTTGCCACCCCATCTCCGCTTTACTAACAAGTTAGTGGAAGCAGGATGGGAAACATTTGCAAGTATCGGGCACTCATTTACCACCATGTAACAAGTTGGCTCTACTTCAAATTATCTGGAATATGGAAAAGGGAACTTTGAAAAGATCCAAATATAAGAATACACACAATCTCACCTTGACCAAGGCAGAGTGGAGGTAGATATTGTGGGGCATGATCACAGCTCCAACAATTCCAACTGCCTGCTCCAACTGACGGGTTCCACAGCCTTCACAGTAGGGAACAAACATCCCCTTCAACAACTGCCCCTGGTTTGGCTTCACGGTTACATACTGTGGGTCAGAGAAATACAATTTAGTAATGAAGAAACCAAACCACTGTACCCTGAAAGAATGGTTACCTACCGATCTTCATTTCAAATGACATGCACCCTGCACACACAATAAAAGTTAGCCAAGCCGGATTGGTCCTGGGAAACCGTGTGATTAACCTGGACATGAATTGTAATGGTGGGTGGGGGTTATGTGATGTGAGCACGGGAGCGGCTGCGTTTTCTCGCGCTTTGGCTCTGCTCATCTTTTAATCCTTTATTTTATCCTAATGCATATTCCACAATTGTTTTACTTTTGGGATAAATGTCTTGTACTTTGTCCCTGGATAACCTTGGTGAGAGTTAGGTGAGAAAGGACTGCGTTCAATCCGAGAGAATCCTTGTTTGATTGAGGGGGTCAGAGGTGGCTGGGATGGGGCCCAGCTTGCAGCGGTGGTGTTGCAGGTGAGCGGGATGGTGTTATTATCCTGCAGTCCATCAATAATCCTGGACTTTATTCCCTTGTGAGTTAATGTTGTTGTCTTTTCTCCTGACAAGGGTGTGCAAAGTTTGAGCACGAGAGCGACGGTCATTTGTTATCTTGATTTCGCAAACAGCAAACTGAATTGGGAAAGTAAAACATGATTTGTGCACAGCTTTATCCTTTTTTAAAAAAGTTTTATGTGCTGTAATCCTTGCATCCGTGGGAAAGTGCATTTTAGACGTCACTTATCTCATTTATAGTGGAGCCACGGCAGGACGATGGGTGGAGGGTTGGTGCGGTGGTGGGTGGCAGGGTTAGATTGAGGTTAGATTAGTTAGAGCTAATTATATCTGGTTTTCATTTTGCATTTTCTGTTTTTGTCTTTGCTGCTTTGAAATTTGAGAATCCGTGCTCATCTCCTTCGAAGGTCCAGCTAGGCAAGAGGACTGGGTTCCTTCGGATTCTTTTTTGCTGTTGCCATTTTTAGGGCTGTTGGGGTTGTGGTTGGGGGGATGGGGGAGGGGGGTACGCCCGAGTGTGGTCAGTTTATCCCTGTTTGATTATCCCTGTTCGGTTTGAAATGAGAGTCTGTATGCGATGCCTTCTTGCAGGCATACAGTCAATGTGTCTAATGTCCTTGAGTTTATCTGGGCATTCCGCCCTTAAGAGTTATTTTGTTCTTGTCACCTGGGTGAGCAGCGTGATGTTCTGCTGTCAGTGAGCTGCCCTGGGTATGGTTAGAGAGGTGCAGGGCCAGCTGGGTGCCGGGTGTCGTGGGGGTATTGACACCTTTGTCTCAGAGTATCCTTGACAAAGCCAAGTCCAGCGCTGTCCGTGTAGCCTTTTCTCTTTTACATCCTTGGGGGTGGGCGCACCGGAATAATACGGACCTAGGGTTGTATCTTGGTGGTCTGGTAGCTCTCCCTTTTTTATCCTGTCCTGTTTAATGTGTTGGGAAGTGCTGACAGCACTAGCCATAATCCAAATTCACAGCTGCTGAATTTCCTCAGCTGTATAAATATGTGGAACAATGATTTTCTGTACTGTGCCCGAGGTTGGGATTATGTAGCATTGTACGTGATGTGCAAAACATCCTTCCAGAACTGGGGCTCTCGTGTATTTTCTTTGTACTTTGTGATTGTTATGGTGGGGTTAAAGAACCAGTGATTGGCTCCTACAGGGGTACAGACGGGTCTGGTATCTGAAGGGGAGGGGTGTTACAGCGTGGTATTGGGGCCTCTGGTGCTGTTATGTGGAGATGCCGGCGTTGGACTGGGGTGAGCACAGTAAGAAATCTTACAACACCAGGTTAAAGTCCAACAGGTGAGGAAGGAGCAGTGCTCCGAAAGCTAGTGACAGACCTGTTGGACTTTAACCTGGTGTTGTCAGACTTCTTTCTGGTGCTGTTGGAAGTTGAGGGAGATGTGTTCGGGTGTGCTCCCAAACATGGCGCAAAAAAACAATCGTGATGTCTTGCGGCCGTTGCGAGCAATTGCAGCATGGGCACCATTTTACCCTGTTTGCACGGCTTTATCCGTCTGCCCTGGTTCTGTGGCGGTATGTATAGGGGCATCAAGTTAAGTGTAATGATTGTACTGAGTCAATGCTGTTCTCCTGTTCCCCAGTGTGGGCTTCTTACATGTGCTCAGCGGGACCATTCCGGTGATTTTGTTGGGTTATTTTGTTAAAATTAAAAACCAATAAAAATACTTTTTTTTAAAAACTGTAATGGCTTTGAAGATGGGCCGTGTTGCTCCTACTCCCATGTCACAGAAACCTGGAGAACCTGTGCAACTGCATCAGTTCATTTCGACTTGAAGTTAAACTGACAGCTGGGTGGGACTGTGATATGGTGATGCAGATCATTAAAGAAATGAAGACAAGCCTACACAGTACGTAATCATTCCTCTTCAGTACACACTGTAGGACGTCATCAAGGGAGCACAACATAGCAGGGATAGGCCCCGTGAAGGAACCAGAGTGTTATCTTAAGAGAGAGAGTTGAAAATTATGCTCTGTAAATTTATCAGTAAAATGGAACATGGCAACATAGGGACAGAGAGAGAGTGAGAGAGAGGGAGATCCAGATTTCCATTAACCTTTGTCTGAACAACTGCTTCACCCCATGAAGGACCTAGGTCTAATTTAAAAATTTAGTCTCCTTTTGTACTCTTTCCCCCCCTCCCACTCCCCATACACACCATCAGAGGAAATAGCTTCTCATTATTAACTCCTGTAATCATCATAGTACATCTCAATTAGATCGTCTCAATCTTCAAGCCTAGACTATGCAACCAGTCTTCAATCCTCTTCACCAAACGTGGGTTTAAAAGCCAGGATACATCAAAGCTGCAGTATTGCACAGAACTCCCATGATAGTGCGAAGTACAGCCATATAATTCGGCATAACACCACAACCCCCCCTGGTGATCAAGGCATGGGATTAGTGGAGCAGACATCCAGCATGACGGGGGCTGTGATCCATTTTAACCCAGGCTTTGTGGCCCGTGTGTTCTCCTGATGCACAAATCCTGCCTGGTGATGCTGAAGGCATGTTATCTGGACTCAACAAGACCATCCACGTGTTTAGAATCAGTTTGGGATTATCATCTTGCATTGTAGATTCTGCTAATGAGCGATAGAGAAGATGGTACATCTCGCTCTCTCTCTCTCTCTCGCGCTCTCTAAGAAACTTGACAAGTAATTTACTCTTACCTCATATCCAAACGTAATTGCCATAACTGTAATGAGGAAACCAAAGAAAGCTTCCAACTTTCTCAAACCTGAAGGAAGCAGAGGATTCCTGTTAGAAAGGCTTGTATCTATAAAGCACCTCATCACATCCCAAACATCTCAAAACATTTCCCAGGAAATTACATTAAAATGTGGATTAAGATGTTGATCATTTTAAGAAGTCTTACACCAACCAGGTTAAAGTCCAAGCCGTTTGTTTCGAATCACTAGCTTCAGGAGCACAGCTCCTTCCTCGGGTGAATGACTTTAACCTGGTGTTGTGAGACTCTTTACTGTGCCCACCCCAGTCCAACGCTGGCATCTCCACATCATGATCATTCGGAGTTCAGGGTCCCACGAAAAACAAAGTCTAGTTTAACAATTCTTTCGTGGGATTTTTGGTCGAGGGAAGAATGTTGGCCAGGACATCAGGGGAACTCCTTACACTCCTACTAATAATGACGTGGGACCTGGAATTAAATCTGTTCCAGTGCTTTAGATTGAAGTCACTCCCAAAGGGCAAGCACCTCTTGAGAGGATACCGCCCTGAAGTGCGAGCCAAGATTATCTGCTCAAGTGGGGCCTATAACCTTCTGATTTAGACCTTGATCAATCCAACAATACTGTAGAAGACATTGGCTATTACTGAGTTGTAAGGAAAGTAGCCATGTTCCCAGATGACCATTGGCTGCTTTCTCCTTTGAGGGGTCGAGCAGACTGATGGTGGTTTAACCTCAGGATCTCCACACCTCAGGCGAGGGGCAAAGTTGAGAAGACATGGATAACCTCAGCCGGTATGGGGAATTGAACCCACGCTGTTGGCGTCACTTTGCACCACAAACCAGTTGTCCATCCAACTGAGCTAAACCATGCACGCAATCAGAGCATGCTGAGGTTTAGAAGGTGCAATTTTGATGGACAAAATGAGACAGCATAGGTCATAAGGAGAACCCAGGTTTAAATGAGGTCCAATGCTGAATTGCACAACATTTAGCAATGTCCCCCCCCTTGGAGCTCAGGTACAAAATAAGTGCATATGCATGTCTGCTCAATCAAACTGACTTGCTGCAGGCAACATCATCCTTACTGCAAGGCTGCTGGTGTGAAGTGAGCAGTCCAGTCTCCCCAACCCCCTCCCCCACACACACAATGACCATCTGTTTCTGCGTTGAACATGTAGTGCTTTAATTGTTTGTGTATTTTTTGCGAAAGCAGCCAGCTTCTCGGCCAGACTGCACCCTTTGCGATTGCTGTGGCGTTACAAGCTGCAGAATTTTTCTTTTTAAAATCTTTTTATTGGCATTTCTCATACTTATAAACAGTTGTATACATACATCACATTCTTCTTGCCGCGCTAATTTCCTTGAGGTTTATTTTGTCCTTCATTTAACTGCTCCTATGTACATTTCGCTGCCCTCTGGATCAGTTCCTCCCCCTTCCCCGTGCAAGCTGCAGAATTGACAGCATGGAAATCCTTTTGGGACCCGATGTGTTACGGGAATCGGTAAAGAGGTCCAGTGACATCACAGGCGTTCGTGTTCTCTCTCGCCGATACCCAAGATGCCATATTTTACAAGTTGTGCCACTCCTACCTGGTCTGTCAGACATGCGACTGCTGCCTCACCTGGTGCAGGAGGGGTGGCTGAGCTTTGCTGTCCACTGCAGACCAACTTGAAGGATTAGGACAGCTTTTCCGGTGGTTCTGGAGGTCACTATGGCATCCAGCGACAGGATCCTTCCACAATACTGCAGCAGAGATCTGCCCGACAAGTTTGCTTGTATGTAAAGCAAGTGGCTGATGCCATGAATGCAAGGGGTGGGGGGAGCAATACTTGCAGGGGCCTGGATGTGGAAACCCTGACAGGGAACCTTCCCAACTGCCCCTTCTCCTGCCAGCTAGATAATAAGAAAGCTACACGGACGCAATATTTTCGGTGTTCCTTCAGGGAGAGAAGTGCAGTGTCACCGCCAACCATTTCACTTGTCAAATCTAACAGGAATAGCCTCTGGCAGGAACAGCAGGGTCTGACTCGGGTCTTTGGAATTCCAACCAGCACAAATACAGGAGGTATCGGTTAATGCACAGAGTAAGTAGCATGGAGGCCAGTTTGATGGAGTCCTGCGAGACATAGCGTTGAACTTCAGAATTGGAGGGAAATTGGCACACGGAGGGAGGGGTGCTGTTCTGGTCTTTGTGGTCTGAGAGAGGGAGCAAGTAGCAGCAAACCTGGGAACTGAAGTCCAGAGGCTTTAGTTATGTAAGCATGAAGGTGATTGGTTGGTGAGTTTTCAGGTTTCCTTTTCGGTTAAGCTGGGGCAGAAGTTTAAAGCAGGTCCAGGGAGATATTAGTATTAAAGTTATAACTTAACAAGTTAAACTACTTCATATAACTATGAATAATCATTGCATGGGTATATCTAAACTTGAAACCAAGTTGGTTAAATAGGTAGGTGATGTGTTGCAGCTGTAGCATGTGGGTGCTGGTGAGATCCACAGCAACCACACCTGCTCCAGTGGTGGTGCAGTAAGTGTCAGCAACTCGAGCATCTTTGGCTCAGATGGACACTGCAATCCATCAGGGAGGGGGCAAGTAAGCAGGACATGTTTCGGGAATAATTCTGGCAACTCCTTCAATTTGGTAAATCAAATTTAGTCCCTGGTCAGAGACAGGAGGGAGTGACTACGGGTGAGGCAGATGTGGCGATCCAGATGCACTGCAAGGGCCTCCAACAGGTTCAAGATCCTTGCAAGCTGTGCAGGGCAGCACGGTGGCAGTGGTCAGCACTGCTGCTTCACAGCTCTGGGGGCCCGGGTTCAATTCCGGCCTTGGTCACTGTCTGTGTGGAGTCTGCACGTTCTCCCCGTGTCTGCGTGGGTTTCCTCCGGGTGCGCCGGTTTCCTCCCACAGTCCAAAGATGTGCAGGTTAGGTGGATTGGCCATGGTAAATTGCTCCTTAGTGTCCAAAGGTCAGGTGGGGTTACTGGGTTACGGGGATAGGATAGAGGTGTGGGCTTAAGTAGGGTGCTCTTTCAAGGGCTGGTATACTCTCAATGGGCCGAATGGCCTCCTTCTGCACTGTAAATTCTATGATGAGAGCAGGGACTGCAGGGACGAAAACTGATCACAGCACCATGATATAGGGGCCATTCAAGTGGGGGGAGTAAAGGAAGAAAGTAGTAGTATGGGGATGTATGTGGTTCTCTGCAGCCGAGAATGCGAGTCCTGAAGTGTTTCCTGCCTGGTGCCAGGGTAAAAGCCATCTCCTCGGAGATGGAGAGGAACTTGGAGCGGAAGAGAAAGGATCCAATTCTTGTGGTTCATGTGGGCACCAATGACATAGGTAAGGTTAAGAAAGAGGCTGTGATGAAGGAGCACGAGCAGCTAGGGACTAAATTAAAAAGCAGAATCTCAAAGGTAATAATCTGTGGATTACTACCCGAGCCACGAGTAAATTGGCAGAGTGGAAATAGGATCAGAAAGTTGAATGCAAAGATTGGCGTGGGAGAAATGGGAGGGCTTTAAACTTAGTGGGGGAGGGTTCAAGTGAGGGGAGATTCAGGATTAACAAAGTAAGGACAGGGCAATAGAGCAGGGCGGCAATAAGGGCAATGATAACCAGAATGTCACAAGAATGGACAGAACATACAAACGGAAGGGTGCGCTAGCAAATAGGGTCAGGGTTGGGAAAAATGGTAAAATTACAGAATTAAAGGCCATTTTTTTTTTTTTTTTTTTAAAAAGGGGCAATTTAGCGTGGCCAATCCACCTACCCTGCGCATCTTTGGGTTGTGGGGGGTGAGACCCGCGCAGGCACGGGGAGAATGTGAAAACTTTACAGACATTGACCCGGGGCTGGGACTGAATCCGGGTCCTAGGTGCTGTGAGGCAGCAGTTCTAACCACTGTGCTACCCTTATCTGCAGCATTCATAAAATGATGGATGAATTGAACACACAAATTGCAATAAAAGGAGAATGATATTGTCATTACGGAGACATGGTTGCAAAGTGACTAGGGCTAGGACCTGAATATTCAAGGCTATTTGACGTTTTGGTAGAACATGAAGGAAAAAGAGAGATCAGTTGATAGTGGAGGAGATCAGTACAGTGGTGTGAAATTATCTTGGTTCAGAAGGTCAACATGTAAAGCAGTTTGCGTGAAGATAAGAAATGGCAGGAAAGAAGTCACGGGCGGGAGTAGTCTCTAGGCCCCCAACCAGTAACTACATTGTAGGACAGAGTAGAATTCAAGAAATAATGGGGGTTTAACAGTACTGCAATAAATGTAGGAGATTTTAATCATCATGCAGATTGACAAATCAAATTGCAAGTTAATTTTTTTTCTCTCCTTTTGTAGAATAAATCTGTTCTTTTCCGATTTTGCTTGTTTGGGATTTCCCGGTTGGGCAGAGTATTCATAACTATTGTAGATGCATTTGTGTAACTGCTTATGCACAAATATGGTCAATTTAACAGACTAATGAAGGGCAACGAGTGTCTGAATGTGAGGGGTTTCAAGGGTGGAAGTGTCGGGGGAGGGGGTGGGGAGGGGGGAGGGAAGAGAGAGAGAGAGAGAGAGAGAGAGAGAGAGAGAGAAGATCCGGAGTATAAGTCACGAAGTCTTGCTGCAATTATGTAGGACATTGGTGAGATCGGACCCAGAATATTATGTACAGTTATGGTCTCCTTACTGAAGGAGAGATATACTTACATTGGAAGCAAGGTTGACTCGCTCAGCCATCTTATACGGAAAGGGTGAACAAGTTGTGGCCCTGTACCCATTGGAGTTGAGAAGAATGAGAGGTGATTTTGTTGAAATAGAAAAGTCTGAGGGGGCTTGACAGGGTGGATGATTCCTATTGTGGGGGAATCTAGTACTAGGGAGCAATGTTTCAGAATAAGGAATCGCCCATATAAGACGGAGATGAGGAAAAAATTCTTCTCTCAGGTCGTTAAATCTTTGAAATCTCGGGGTGGGTGGGTGGGGGGGGGGGGAGAAAGAGGAGAGAGAACGACAGACAGGAAAGTGTGGGCGAAGTTACAATCAGATCAGCCATGATCTTATTGAATGGTGGAGCAGGCTGCAGGGACCGAATGGCCTGATCCTGCTCAGAATTCTCAAATTCTGATACCCTCACATTGCACGAGTTGCTGCAACATTGCAGCTATCGCACTTGCCCTTGTCCTCTCTCTGGCTGCACACTGTCTTGTCCTGGAAACACACAATAATGAACAGGGTAGCAAATGCCAGAGAGCACCAACAAAGCCACGTGCTCAGTCAACCTCGTTCCCTGTACAAAGGTATTGCAAAGCAACTTGCATGCGGTTTGTAATGGCAGGATGCATAGAGATGAAATAGACATATCAGCAGCTCTTTTGCGCAATGAAAGGGTTCTGAGAACAGGGACTGAGCTCTCTATATTCTATGCAAGATTGAGAGAAACATTCTCATTTCTTCCATGCTTTCCGCAGTATGTTTAAGAGTTTACAAAGCTACTGCCCTCAACAGCAGCCTAGAGAACTGCTGAGTCTAGGTACGCAGAGTACGCAGAGTACGTCGAAGAAAGGTGACTTTGTTCCAAGTTTAATCAACACCTGCATTAACTTGGAGACACCCCATTTATCACCCCATTAGGACGGCAGTTAGGTCGTGCGGTGCAAAGAACCAGAAGATCCAGGTTCGAGTCCCACTCCAGAACTTGATGGCCAAGGAAGATGCGTTCATTACACGGCCAAACAGATGGGAGAGTATCAACTTGTAAATCCACCCAACGCGCACCAGTAGCAGGTGGTAAGTGAGAGATTTTTCTGGTCAGATATTTGATGGAAAGAAATTGGAGCCTCTACCATCATCGTCCATAGCTCAAAACTACAACATACATGTAAAAGTGCATGTTACAGAAACTCGGGACTGCTCGAGGGGCTGGTTGGTTCAATTGGCTACGCCAACAGGACGGGGTTCGATCCTCACTCCGGCTGGGGTTGATTTAGGACCTGCCTCCATGCCCTGTCCATGGTGGTGATCACTGTTGGTTGGACCAGCATTCAGGCACAGGAGGATAGTCATGAATTGATCGCTATACAATTGACAAAGGTGAGTTTGAGCTCTCTGGCCTGGAGTGGGTACCAGAAACATTTCACGAACCAGGCTTACTAATCGGGTTAGTAAAAGCTAACACACCGTACGCTTTCTTAACAACCCTCTCAACCTGGGTGGCAACTTTCAGGGATCTATGTACATGGACACCGAGATCTCTCTGCTCATCCACATTGCCAAGAATCTTACCATTAGCCCAGTACTCGGTCTTCCAGTTATTCCTTCCAAAATGAATCACCTCACACTTTTCTGCATTAAACTCCATTTGCCACCTCTCAGCCCAGCGCTGCAGCTTATCTATGTCCCTCTGTAACTTGTAACATCCTTCCGCACTGTCCACAACTTTAGTGTCATCTGCAAATTTACTCACCCATCCTTCTACGCCCTCCTCCAGGTCATTTATAAAAATGACAAACAGCAGTGGCCCCAAAACAGATCCTTGTGGTACACCACTCGTAACTTCACTCCAGTCTGAACATTTCCCATCAACCACCACCCTTTGTCTTCTTCCAGCTAGCCAATTTCTGATCCAAACTGCTAAATCACCCTGAATCCCATGCCTCCGTATTTTCTGCAGTAGCCTACCGTGGGGAACCTCATCAAACGCTTTACTGAAATCCATATACACCACATCAACTGCTTTACCCTCATCCACCTGTTTGGTCACCTTCTCAAAGAACTCAATAAGGTTTGTGAGGCACAACCTACCCTTCACAAAACCGTGTTGACTATCTCTAATCAAATTATTCCTTTCCAGATGATTATGCATCCTATCTCTTATAAACCTTTCCAAGACTTTGCCCACAACAGAAGCAAGGCTCACTGGTCTATAGTTACCGGGGTTGTCTCTACTCCCCTTCTTGAACAAGGGGACAACATTTCTCTGCTGTGTCCAGCTCTCTCTCTTCTTTCCGTAACCCCCCCCCCTACCCTGCTGAGTCCGGCCATCCCCGTTGAGTCCCTGACCGTAACAGTGTCCGCTCTGTCTCGTCCTGGCCCCACTATTTTTAGTCAGTCCATCACGTCCAACATGGTTCCTTGGGGGTCAGTCACTCCCTGACACTCTCACCCTCGAACCCCACCCTGTTCTGTTACTCATTACCCTTCATGTAGCCTGCCAAACTTACCATATTTGTCCAAAAACAGGAACACAAACGTGTCTACAATAGTTATTAATACTCCGCCCCACAGGGGAATCCTAAACACACAAAAAGGGAAAAGAAGAGATTTATTCCACAACAGGAGAAAAGACTTGATACAGCAACACCATTACATCATCTTTTACAGAATTTCTCGCCTTCCTTGCCCGAATTTGCCCCAGCATTCCACACACAATTCCTCCAATAAGATGGAGCTTGTATGTGCATTTGTGAACCGTGTTAGCAGGGATAAGCTTCGTGCTGTCTCATTCCACTTTCAATTATTTCCTACACTCAAAGGAAAACGCCTCTTTGTCCACATAGCGTGCACCTGTCTTTCCTTCCTCCAAAATTAATCAGCTTCTAAAACCCAATCTTGGGGTCATGGACCTACCAACTGACTGATCCCATCTCAAGTCTCACACTTTGCTGGTGCCCTGCACTGTGGACTTGGGGACCCTTCACCTTGGTGTCTTAATCTTAAAAATACTTTTTAACAGTCACTGAACGAGGGTAACTTAATATTAGATATATAGGAATCAAGGGTAAAGGTTGCGTGGCGCAGTGGGTAGCATCTCAGCCTCTGAGCCGAAGCTCTGGGTTTGTGTCCAACCCAGGGAAGGTGTGTTTATAACGCAGCCAAAGGTGAGGGGCGGGACTCCCCGTTTGGGAGACTAAGTCCCCATGCCGGCATGGAAACGGTGGTGTTTTACACCAGGAAAACAAGTGCAAAACGGCCACTGATTCCCTGCTCCGCGCGGGTGGGGGGGGGGGGGGGCTAGCAACCAGGAAGCGTAGAGCTCCCAGCCCTAGCTGCTGATATGGCCTGGAGCATTACCGGATCCGTGGCCGCGCATGCACACGGCGGCGCCGCGCTTCATGGCGGACACAGCCCACGGACCCGGACCGTAAAAAAAAAAAAAAACCCTTTCAGCCGGCTCGCGCGCCCCGGACCACCTCCCCCCCCCCCCCCCCCCCCCCCCCCACCCCCCCACAGTGCCCCCAGCCCCGAATAAAGCGCCCCCCCCACGCCCGGATCAGCCCTCACCTGACTTTGGCGGCGCTGGACTGAGTCTGCAGCCGCCACGCTGAGTTCCCGACGAATGAGACCATGAGAGACCCACGTCGGGAACTCGGCCGGTCGGAGGAGGAGCATTGCGGCGTGGGCCTCAGACAATGTCCTGACGCCGTCGAGATGGCGTGCGTACGCCGCTTTTCAGGGGCAGAGCATCACAAAAGCGGCGCCACCCCGATTCTGTTGTCATCAGGGATTCTCCGCCCTGTCGCCAAACGCGATTCTGGCGTTGGGGATTGGAGAATCCAGCCCATGAAGTCTCAACTTGCAAATGCTTCCAATGCACATCAATGGTCGGGGGTTAGACCAGGATTGATTCCTGGTCACCCACGTACTGGAAGGAAGGTTGGAGCCTCTATCGTCACAATCCATAGGTCCAGAAACAACATGCATATAGACTCTGAGCAAACTGCAACACTCCACCACCAGAAACTAAATGGCAGCTGCCTTTCAAATATGACCCCCACCCACCACATTGCACCAATTTTAAAAAGTCCTAATCTTTCTCACGATATTCACCGTTGGGAGATTTCTATTATCTCTTCACGGATTAGGATTAGACAAGGTGGATGTGGAGAGTAACGGAGGTAGAGCCTCAAGGGGGTAAATGGCCTGTTTCTATACCATCCTGCCATTCGAGAACAAAACCTAGCCTGGTGTTACCCCCTGCAATCGGTTTAGAAGCCTGCACCATCCCACTGAAAGAACCCGAACTGCCAGAACTTCAAAAATGGCATAAAATTGGTTTGAACACGATGTGGATCCAAATATACGACGACACTCCGCAGACTGAAAAACCGAGTAACGGTGAAGCCGCACTTTTTAAAATCCAGACACCAAGTGAAGGCCCAAGTGCAGGAACAGCTGCCAGCACTCAGTCAAGAAAGCAAAGAACTTGCATTTATATAGCGCCACATACTGCCTCTCGGAGTGTCCCAAAGGGCTTGACAGCCAATCAGGCACTTTCGAAGGGCAGTTACTGTTGTAATATAGGAAACGCAGCAGCCAATTTGCGCACAGCATGACTCCACAAACAGCTATGTGATCCTGACCCAGATGGTCCGTTTTTTGGCAGTGTTGGCTGAGAGAGGAATGTTGGCCCACGCCAACAAGAGGTTTCTCTGCTCTTCTACAAATAGCGACACTGGTAACTACATCCAGCTAAACAGGGTCTCAGTGCAGCCTTCCCTCAGTACTGCAGTTTTAACCCTCAACTCTATGCTCAAGTGAGGTTTCATCCCAAAAATCTTGTAACTCAAACGGTGACAATGCAACCACTCGACCACAGTGAAAGCACTTTGTTCACAACTATGGATGTTCTACACAATCACTTGGCAGGAGAAATCCAAATGGGTCACTGTGCTCTGCCTCAACATCACAACGTTCACACTGCACGAATGTCGCCTGTCTGACTACTGTAAAGTTAAAGAAAACGCAAGTGTAACATTATTAATGCTGCAGATTGCAAACAGCCAGTGTTAACATGAAACACTCCCACGACAGGCATAGCACAGGGTTAGACATAGAGAAAAGCTCCCTCTACACTATCAAACACTCCGAGGACAGGTACAGCACGGGGTTAGATACAGAGTAAAGCTCCCCCTACACTGTCCCCCTCAAACACTCCCAGGACAGGTACAGCACGGGGTTAGATACAGAGTAAAGCTCCCTCTACACTGTCCCCAACAAACACTCCCAGGACAGGTACAGCACGGGGTTAGATACAGAGTAAAGCTCCCTCTACACTGTCCCCAACAAACACTCCCAGGACAGGTACAGCACGGGGTTAGATACAGAGTAAAGCTCCCTCTGCACTGTCCCCATCAAACACTCCCAGGACAGGTACAGCACGGGGTTAGATACAGAGTAAAGCTCCCTTTACACTGTCCCCATCAAACACTCCCAGGACAGGTACAGCACGGGGTTAGATACAGAGTAAAGCTCCCTCTACCCTGTCCCCATCAAACACTCCCAGGACAGGTACAGCACGGGGTGAGATACAGAGTAAAGCTCCCCTACACTGTCCCCATCAAACACTCCCAGGACAGGTACAGCACGGGGTTAGATACAGAGTAAAGCTCTCTCTACACTGTCCCCATCAAACACTCCCAGGACAGGTACAGCACGGGGTTAGATACAGAGTAAAGCTCCCTCTACCCTGTCCCCATCAAACACTCCCAGGACAGGTACAGCACGGGGTGAGATACAGAGTAAAGCTCCCCCTACACTGTCCCCATCAAACACTCCCAGGACAGGTACAGCACGGGGTTAGATACAGAGTAAAGCTCTCTCTACACTGTCCCCATCAAACACTCCCAGGACAGGTACAGCACGGAGTTAGATACAGAGTAAAGCTCCCTCTACACTGTCCTCATCAAACACTCCCAGGACAGGTGCAGCATGTGGTTAGATACAGAGTAAAGCTCCCTCTACACTGTCCCCATCAAACACTCCCAGGACAGGTACAGCACGGGGTTAGATACAGAGTAAAGCTCTCTCTACACTGTCCCCATCAAACACTCCCAGGACAGGTACAGCATGGGGTTAGATACAGAGTAAAGCTCCCTCTACACTGTCCCCATTAATCACTCCCAGGACAGGTAAAGCACAGGGTTAGATACAGAGTAAAGCTCCCTCTACACTGTCCCCATCAAACACTCCCAGGACAGGTACAGCACGGCGTTAGATACAGAGTAAAGCTCCCTCTACACTGTCCCCATCAAACACTCCCAGGACAGGTACTGCACAGGGTTAGATACAGAGTAAAGCTCCCGCTACACTGACCCCATCAGACACTTCCAGGACAGGTGCAGCACGGGGTTAGATACAGACTAAAGCTCCCTCTCCACTGCCCCCATCAAACACTCCCAGGACAGGTACAGCACGGGGCTGGATACAGAGTAAAGCCCCCACCACACTGTCCCCATCAAACACTCCCAGGACAGGTACAGCACGGGGTTAGATACAGAGTAAAGCTCCCTCTACACTCTCCCCAACAAACACTCCCAGGGAAGGCATAGCACGGGGTTAGCTACAGAGTAAAGCTCCCTCTGCACGGTCCCCATCAAACACTCCCAGGACTGGCACAGCACAGGGTTAGATCCAGAATAAAGCTCCCTCTACATGGTCCCCATCACACACTCCCAGGACAGGTACAGCACAGCATTAGGTACAGAATAAAGCTCCCTCGACACGGTCCCCATCAAACACTCCCAGGACAGGTACAGCACGGGGCTGGATACAGAGTAAAGCTCCCTCTACACTGTCCCCATCAAACACTCCCAGGACAGGTACAGCACGGGGTTAGATACAGAGTAAAGCTCCCTCTACCCTGTCCCCATCAAACACTCCCAGGACAGATACAGCACGGGGTTAGATACAGAGTAAAGCTCCCTCTACACTGTCCCCATCAAACACTCCCAGGACAGGTATAGCACGGGGTTAGATACAGAGTAAAGCTCCCTCTACACTGTCCCCATCAAACACTCCCAGGACAGATACAGCACGGGGTTAGATACAGAGTAAAGCTCCCTCTACATTGTCCCCATCAAACACTCCCAGGGCAGGTACAGCACGGGGTGAGATACAGAGTAAAGCTCCCTCTACACTGTCCCCATCAAACACTCCCAGGACAGGAACAGCACGGGGTTAGATACAGAGTAAAGCTCCCTCTACACTGTCCCCATCAAACACTCCCAAGACAGGTACAGCACGGGGTTAGATACAGAGTAAAGCCCCACTACACTGTCCCCATCAAACACTCCCAGGACAGGTACAGCACGGGGTTAGACACAGAGTAAAGCTCCCTCTACACTGTCCCCATCAAACACTCCCAGGACAGGTACAGCACGGGGTTAGATACAGAGTAAAGCTCCCTCTACACTGTCCCCATCAAACACTCCCAGGACAGGTACAGCACGGGGTTAGATACAGAGTAAAGCTCCCTCTACACTGTCCCCATCAAACACTCCCAGGGCAGGCATAGCACAGGGTTAGATACAAAGTAAAGCTCCCTCTACACTGTACACACACGCATGCACACACACACACAAACAGCATAAATATCCCTCTATTTTCTCTCATCAGCTTGTTTCAGCCCCAATCTCAGGAAAGCACCTCCTCCTGCACCATGGAAATATTTATTTCCATTTCGCACTCCCATCTATTACCTTTACTTCTCTGAGCGAGGTTCTCAATTACTGCTGAATTAGGGAAAACTGTGGGTTCAGTCCATTAACAACTAGCTCAAACTTTCCAAAGCCATTTCACATAGTACCCCTGCAAACAGAGCAGACGACCATTGCAGTTTTCCCTCGTTACATACATAGTTACATAGAACATAGAGTGGAGACCATTCGGCCCATCCAGTCTGCACCGACCCACTTAAGTCCTCACATCCACCCTATCCCCATAGCCCAATAACCCCGCCTAACCTTTTTGGTCAGTAAGGGCAATTTATAATGGCCAATCCACCTAACCTGCACGTCTTTGGACTGTGGGAGGAAACCGGAGCAGCCGGAGGAAACCCATGGGGACACGGGGAGAACGTGCAGACTCCACACAGACAGTGACCCAGCGGGGAATCGAACCTGGGACCCTGGTGCTGTGAAGCAACAGTGCTAACCACTTGTGCTACCGTGCTGCCCCACAATCTTGCTTCAGTTGAAGCGATTGTACTTTACCTTCCAGCAGACAGCAGGTTAATAGCTATAGCCGATCCGATCACTTCCTGCATGTCTGAGCCAATGATTGCCAGTTCCACCATCAGCCACAGAGCAATCCGCGGGGCCTGAAACATTCACAATGCAAATACTATTAGAAAAACAACGAGCATGTACAAAGCACCTTTAACATTAAAAAGGCACTTCTGAGGAGTAATCATGTAACAAACGGACTCTTAGCTAAAGGAGGAGATATTGTGGATGACCAGAAGCTTGGTCAAAGAGGTAGGTTTTAAGGAGGGTCTTAACTGAAGGAGAGAAAGAGAGGTTTCGAGAGAATTTCAGAGTTCAGGGACTTGGCATCCAAAGGCCCAGCCACAGTTAGTGGAACGCTAAAATCGGGGGGTATCCACAAGGTCAGAATTAGAGAATCACAGATATCCCAGAGGGCTGTGCGGCTGGAGGACATCACAGAGACAGGCAGAGGGTAATTATCGGGGTATTTGAAAACAAGGATTTAAAAAAAATTAATGTATCAGGAATGGGTAAACGGGACTTGGTTTGAGTTCGAACACGGGCAAAACTTTGGATGAGCTGAAATGTATGGACGGTGGACAATGGGAGGCCAGGAGAGCGTTGGAGTATGTGAGGTGACAAAAGGCATGGAGGAAGGTTTTTACACAGCCTAGCTGAAGCCTGGGTGAAGACGGACGATGTTATAAAGGTGGAAGCAGATGGTCTCTGTGATCGAGAAGATATGCTGAGGTTGCGAACGGTCTCGTTCAATGTCAAACAATGGGCTGGATCGATGTAAATCAGCAGTGAGGAAACACAGCTTCTGGTGTAGGCCAGAGAGGATGGCTGCAGTCCTCCCCATGCTTAGTTGAAAAGCCACTGCGGGACATGTTCTGACCATGATGGGATAGGCAAGGCTGGAAGCACGTGACGACAATCCCACTGAGCTGGATAATGGCCTAGTTAACTCTGATAAAGGAGGAATAACACACCATATTCACAGCGGAGGTCATCTGTCACCCGAATGCTGTGGCAGCGGAATAAACTCGAGAGATCCCAACATGAAACTTGGAAATATTGTGAGCCCGAAGTTTAGAACTTCAAAAAGGACAGACAGGGTTGGTGGAATAGGCAGACAGGACAAGCGATGAAATTTAATGCAGTGAATTGCGAAGTGATGCATTTTGGTAGGAGGAACGTGTCGAGACAATATAAAATAAAGGATCCAACTGTAAAAGGGGTACAAGAGTAGAGAGATCTGGGTGTATATGCGGATAAATGGAAGGTGCCGGACAGATCGAGAGTGTGGCGAATGAAGCATATGGTATCCTGGGATTTGTTAATAGGGGCAGAGATTACAAGAGCAAGGAGGTTATATTAAACTTGTATAAAACACTACTTCAGCCTCTACTGGAGCATTGTGTCCAGTTCTGGGCCCCACACTTTGGGAAGGATGTGAAGGCTTTAGAGAGAGTGAAGAAAAAATTCAGGAGAATGGTTCCAGGGAGAAACTTCAGTTACTGAAATAGATCGGAGAAGCTGGGACTATTCTCCTTGGAGAAGGTTGAGAGGAGATTTGATCGAGATGTTTAAAATCATGAGAAGGGCGACACGGTGGCGCAGTGGTTAGCACTGCTGCCTCACGGCACTGAGGTCCTAGGTTCGATCCCAGCTCTGGGTCACTGTTCGTGTGGAGTTTGCACATTCTCCCAGTGTTTGCGTGGGTCTCACCCCCACAACCCAAAGATGTGCAGGGTAGGTGGATTGGCCACGCTAAATTGCCCCTTAATTGAAAAAAAAAAAAATTGGGTACTCTAAATTTAAAAAATAAATTTATTTGCTTTCAAAAGATTATCTGAAAGGGAAAGACAGGGAGCGTGGTTCTGGGTAGAATGCTCCTTCAGAGGGTCAGCACAGACACTTCCTATTTAATCAATATTGGAGCGGGGAAGGTCAAACCACCAGAGAAGGCTACGGTGGAGAGATGCATACGGGGCAGCACAGTAGCACACGTGCTTCACAGCTCCAGGGTCCCAGGTTCGATTCTGGCTTGGATCGCTGTCTGTGCGGAGTCTGCACGTTCTCCCCGTGTGTGCGTGGGTTTCCTCCGGGTGATCCGGTTTCCTCCCACAGTCCAAAGATGTGCAAGTTAGGTGGATTGGCCATGATAAATTGTCCCTTAGTGTCCAAAAAGGTTAGGTGGGGTTACTGGGTTACGGGGATAGGGTGGAGGTGAGGGCTTAAGTGGGTCGGTGCAGACTCGATGGGCTGAATGGCCTCCTTCTGCACTGTATATTCTATGTATTACGATTGTTAAGTGGTTTAATTTATCAATGAGGGAAATGTTTAGTGGATAAACTGCATTTTCCTTTCAGTTCTCACCTCGCATAGATGTCGGTTGTGAAATGCATTTTACGTTGAATTTGAACTATAACACGTACCTTAGGATACTGCCGGTGGCAGACCTCAGCAAGATGCATCCCAGTTACCACTCCTAAGCGGGCAGCCAGGCGCTGCAGCAGCAGTCCTATAATGGTAGCTGTCAGCAATATCCACAGCAGCTGCATAGAAAGAACACAACAAGGTGCACATGAATACATTCACAGCACAGATAGACATTAGCACCTCAGAGTACGGCAAAAGATTTTCCGCCAATTTGGAAAATCTGTACACTGCGTGTGTAGAAAGATTTTAAAGTCACGTCACATGAGCAGGATATTAGTTGGCGCAGGTACAGCACTGACCCCGAGTCACTAAATATCACTGACAAACTCCTCAAACCAAGCGTTTGGCTAACACTCAGGGCCGAAAGCCAGCATTGTGTGCGTCAGAAAACTATTCTTCAGTACGGATCAGAGCATTTATTGTGCACAGAATTTTACACAAGTCAAAACACAATGTGAGTTTTCCCCCCAAGAATGAAGGATGTACCTTAAATCCTGCCACAGCTCCAGACTGCAGGTCAGATTCTATATTTCCTGGGTCCAGATATGCGATACTCATCAGAAACCCAGGTCCTGTAAATGCCCAGAGCTTCCGGAAGCTAAACCGAGTCTACAGATAAAAAGAAAGAGCAGTCACTTAGGCACATTGGGTTTCTAGCAGTCGGTTTTGATATCAAGTCAATAAAGATGGGTGCACGACAAGATGTTTAAGATCAATCACGAATGAATCGGTATTTGTCCGCGTTCCCCTGATGTCTTGGCCAACATTCTTCCCAATACTAGACCGAAAAACTGTTGGCTACAACACCAGTAGACCTTCTTGCGCTTCTCGAAGCAGAAACTGGACATGGGGATGGGTCCAGAGTTCAACAGCATGATGGCAGTTCCAACAGTGCAGAAATCCCTCAGTACTGTGGAGTGCCAGTCTAGACTGTGCACGCGTGAGCGCGCGCGCACACACACACACATATCCTGGGGTGGGCCTTGAACACAATCTTGTGATTTCCAAAGCAACACTCTTCTCAGATCATATTGTGTAAATGAAGGTGAAGCAATGTGCGTTGGTCAACTGGGTGGAAACCTAGCACAACGCTAAGAAAGCTCCAATTCAGGGGTCGCATGTGGCGCAGTGGTTAGCACTGGGACTACGGCACAGAGGACCCGGGTTCGAATCCCGGCCCCGGGTCACTGTCTGTGTGGAGTTTGCACATTCTCCCCATGTCTGCGAGGGTTTCACCCCCACAACCCAAAGATGTGCAGGTTCGGTGGATTGGCCACGCTAAATTGCCCCTTAATTTGAAAAATAATAATTGGATACTCTAAATTTATTTATTTTTTTAAAAAGAAGGCTCCAATTCAGCTGCTGAGAAATCGGCTCCCTCCTGTCGGAACTCTGCTCGTCTCTTCTGCACGTCTGCAGCTTAACCAGCGAGAAGCAGTGGAGCAGAGCGGCTTCTTACTGCTTGCCCAACCACGACCATCCTCCTACCTTTTGTGGCATTGATGTGCAGGGCTATCTGGCCCACATGGAAAGAACCCAGCCCTCCCGGAGGGCTCTACCCAGGCTGATAGGGCACCTCTTTCAAACATCCATCACCAGGCATGGCACATTAAACCTACTGTGACCTCAAAGAAAACAACAGCGGGCGGGACAGATCGGACTAACTAGAATCACAGTAACCCGGTTCATCAAACATTTTACCTGTTAGGGAGGAACATTAAACAAAGAACAATAAGAAGCTAACAAGCCAGAACAGAGCCCAAGTAACAGAAACGAGAGCTGAGCTCAAACATTTTAGGATTTTTACCCAACACGGAGTTTAATTTACATTCTCATAATGATCCCATTGTGCCCACTTCTCTAACTTGTATTTCATCTCTTAAAGTGGAGCCTTCTCCAACAGCTTACTGAGTAAATGCAGTGGCCGGTCTATAAACCAGTGAGGGGCCAGATTCAATCCCTGGTCTGTACTAAATTAGCTGACCACAGCCATGCTGGTCCGGATGGATTCAGTGGCTCTCTTCCATGGGCCCGGAGGTCGTGGCCAAGCCATGATCCTGTATTTCACATTATTATAACTCATTAATTTCGCTCAGGAAAGCATTGAGATGGGATCTGTTGTTCCTGCAGACAAATAGCCTGTTACGGCTCATCTCAAGAGTAACATATGATAACATATGACTGAACTCAGGCCCCAACAAGAACGAGCACTTTCAGAGGAGGAACAGGGAGAAGACAGGCAAAAGGACTCAAAGACAATTTATTGGAGAAGAGACATGCCAAAGTTATTGATCTTGCACTCATCATGACAATTCGCAAGCACACCAATGTAAGGGAAAACAACAATTTATACTGTATGAGAAGAGAGTGCTGATCGGTTGGTAAGTCTACTCTGATTGGTAGAGGTGCTGCCATGGAGAATGCACCGGTTGATGGTGGCTAACAGATAACTACCAAGAGGTTTAAAATTTAAACCAGGCAACTGGTCACTGCATTGCTCTGAGGAATGAATCACTTATTTTGTTTAGCTGAAGAAGGCACAATGTGTGTACATGTTCTTTCTGTCTGTGAAGGACAGGGTGCATTAATAGATGTAGCTTCCAGTACAGGCAAATAGGGCACACTGTGAACGCGACTATCTTAAATTGCTCGTCAGTGCAATTCCTAGTACACGGAGGATTATTTAGCAAATGCTGTCCAATCGAGGAATCACATCAACATCGTCAGTCACACTTGCAGTGTTGGCAGTTAACTGTCAGCCACCATCAACTGGTGCATTTTCCATTCCAATGCTTCTCCCATTCAGAGTCCATTTGCCAACCAGTCAGCACTCTTCCCAAACTGTATAAATTGTTGTTTTCCCCTTATGTTGGTATTCTTGTGAAGTGTCCTGATGAGTCCAAGATGAAAAGCTTCAAAATGTCTCTTTTTACAGTAATATTCTCGGACTTTACAACCAAATCACTGTTTATCGGGTAAAAGATTTGGGGTATTTTTATAAGAATTATTGGTTAATTCACTTGTGCTGTGACTCCGGATGAAGTGGGGCTGGAATTGACTGCGCACTAGTAACCTAATCTGGGGGCTTGGGTCCGGGATCTTTGGAATGGGAGACAAAATTAAAAACAGTACACTAGGTTTAGTCTGCTGCAAAGGATTTTCTCCAGGTGGATGACTTGTCTCTGGTTTATTTATCGGGGAGGCGGTTGCACTGTGATATTGTCGCTGGACTAGTAATCCAGAACCCCAGGATAATGATCTGGGTTCGAATCCCACCACGGCAGGTGATGGAATTTGAACTCAATAAAATATCTGGAATTAAAAGACTAATGATGCCATGAAACCATTGGCGATTTTTATAAAAACCCATCTGGTTCACTAATGTCCTTTCGGGAAGGAAATCTGCCGTCCTTACCCGGTCTGGCCTACATGTGACTCCAGACCCACAGCACTGCGGTTGACTCTGAAATGCCCTCGGAAATGGCCGAGCGAGACACTCAGATGTATCAAAAACTGCAACAAATAAATCACAATGGAATGAAACTGGCCGGATCACCCGGCATCGACCCAGGCACCGGAAACAAACCCAGTCCCGTTGATCCTGCAAAGCCCTCCTTAGTAAAGTCTGGGGGCTTGTGCCAAAGTTGGGAGAGCTTCTCACAGACTAGTTAAGGAGCAGCTTGATGCAGTCATACTCACAGAATCACACCTTACAATGTCCCAGACACCACTATCACCATTCCTGGGTGTGTCCTGTCTCACCCGCAGGGCAGACCCAGCAGAGCTGGCGGGCAGCATAGTGGTATACAGTCGGGAGGGAGTTGTCCTGGGAGTCCTCAACATCGACTCTGGACCCCATGAAATCTCACGGCTCCAGGTTAAACATGGGCAAGGAAACCTCCTGCTGATTGCCACGTACCGGCCACCATCAGCTGATGAATCAGTGATCCTCCATGTTGAACACGACTTGGAGGAAGCACTGAGGGTGGCGAGGGCACAGAATGTACTCTGGGTGGGGTCAATGTCCATCACCAAGAGTGGCTCGGTAACGCCACCACAGACCGAGCTGGCCGGGTCCTAAACGACATCGCTGCTAGACTGGGACTGTAGCAGGTGGTGAGGGAGCCAACAAGAGGGAAAAACATACTTGATCTCATCCTCACCAACCTGCCTGCTGCAGATGTGTCTGTCCATGACAGTATCAGTAGGAGTGACCACTACACAGTCCTTGTGGAGACACATTCCCATCTTCACATTGAGGAGACCCTCCCATCGTGTTGTGTGGCACTACCACCGTGCTAAATGGGATAGACTTCAAACAGATCCAGCAACTCCAGACTGGGTATCCATGAGGCATGTGGGCCATCAGCAGCAGCAGAATTGTATTGAACCACAGTCTGTAACCTCATGGCCCGGCGTATCCCCCACTCCCCCATTACCACCCAGCCAGGGGATCAACCCTGGTTCAATGAATAGTGCAGGAGAGCGTGCCAGGAGCAACATCAGGCAGACCGAAAAATGAGGTGTCAACCTGATGAAGCTACAACACAGGACTACTTGTGTGCCAAACAGAAGTAGCAAGTAATAGACAGAGCTAAGCGATTCCACAACCAACGTATCAGATCTAAGCTCTGCAGTCCTGCCACATCCAGCCGTGAACGGTGGTGGACAATTAAACAACTCACTGGAGGAGGAGGCTCCACAAATATCCCCATCCTTAATGATGGAGGAGCCCAGCACATCTGTGCAAAAGACAAGGCTGCGGCACTCGCAACAATCTTCAGCAGAAGTGCCGAGTGGATGATCCCTCTCGGTCTCCTCCAGAGGTCCCCAGCATCACAGATGTCAGTCTTCAGCCAATACGATTCACTCCACATGATAAAGAAACGGCTGTATATACTGGATACTGCAAAGGCTGTGGGCCCTGACAATATCCCAGCAATAGTACTGAAGACTTGTGCTCCAGAACATGCTGCACCCCTAGCCAAGCTGTTCCAGTGCAGCTACAACACTGGCATCTACCCGGCAATGTGGAAAATTGCCCAGGTGTGTCCTGTACACAAGAAACAGGACAAATCCAACCCAGCCAATTACCGCCCCATCAGTCTACTCTCCATCATCAGCAAAGTGATGGAAGGAGTCATCAACAGTGCTATCAAGCGGCACTTACTCAGCAATAACCTGCTCACTGATGCTCAGTTTGGGTTCTGCCAGAGTCACTCCGCTCCTGATCTCGTTACAGCCTTGGCTCAAACATGGACAAAGAGCTGAATGCCAGAGGTGAGGGGAGAGTGACTGCCCTGACATCAAGGCAGCATTTGACCGAGTGTGGCATCAAGGAGCCCGAGCTAAACTGGAGTCAATGGGAATCAGGGGGAAAACTCTCCGCTGGTTGGAGTCATACCCGGCACAAAGGAAGATGGTTGTGGTGGTTGGAGGTCAATCATCTCAGCTCCAGGGCATCACTGCAGGAGCTCCTCAGGGTCGTGTCCTCGGCCCAACCATCTTCAGCTGCTTCATCAATGACCTTCCCTCCATCATAAGGTCAGAAGTGAGGATGTTTGCAGATGACTGCACAATGTTCAGCACCATTCGCCACTCCTCAGATACTGAAGCAGTCCCTGTCCAAATGCAGCAAGACCTGGACAATATCCAGGCTCGGGCTGACAAGTGACAAGTTACATTCACGCCACACAAGTGCCAGGCAATGACCATCTCCTACAAGCGAGGATCGAACCACCGACCCTTGACATTCAATGGCATTACCATCGCTGAATCCCCCACATTCAACATCCTGGGGGTTACCATTGATCAGAAACTGAACTGGACCCAGACATATTAATACTGTGGCTACCAGGGCAGGTCAGAGGCTGGGAATCCTGCGGTGAGTAACTCACCTCCTGACCCCCCAAAGCCTGTCCACCATCTACAAGGCACAAGTCAGGAGTGTGATGGAATACTCTCCACTTGCCTGGATGAGCGCAGCTCCAACAACACTCAAGAAGCTCAGCACCATCCAGGACAAAGCAGCCCCGCTTGATTGCTCCCTCTTGTGTATACCATCTACAAGATGCACTGTAGTAACTCTCCAAGGTTCCTTTGACAGCACCTTCCAGACCCACGACCATCTAGAAGGACAAGAGCAGCAGATACCTGGGAACCCCACCACCTGGAGGTTCCCATCCAAGTCACTCACCACCCTGACTGGGAAATATATCGCCGTTCCTTCACTGTCGCTGGGGCAACATCCTGGAACTCCCTTCCTAACAGCACAGTGGGTGTACCTACACCACATGGACTGCAGCGGTTCAAGAAGGCAGCTCACCCCTACCTTCTCAAGGGGTAATTAGGGATGGACAATAAATGCCGGCCTAACCAGCGACGCCCACATCCCGTAAATGAATAGACAAAATGTTTTAAAGAGCTTCAAAGCCACATGCTAGTCAAATTGGCAAGGAGCTCAGAAATAGAGATACCAGCTAGTGCAAGGAAGATGGAGATAACTGACGCGATTGCTCAACATTTAAATTGAAAGAAATGCTCGGAACATAGGAGAGCCCTCGATGTAATGTAGCAGCAAGGACAGCTTCTGGTGCGAAAGATGAGCTGGAGAGAATTTGGTTGCAGTTGAAGCATGAAGGGGAATTAAAAAAGAATAGAAAAAGAAATGAGAGTTGGAAATTAAAATGAGGAGATTGGAATTAGAGAGAGAGAAAAAGCGAAAGAGAGACCTCCAGCTTTAGGCCTGGAATTGAGAGGGGAGGTGCCAGAAATTAGAGAGGAACTTAATCTTAGAACAGAATCCAGTGATGATATGTTTATGCCTCCTGCAGTAAACCCATTGCCATTCACTTCAGGTGCAAATATTTCCCAGAGCATTGCTGTTTTGAAGGGAAATATAGATGATAGCATGGAATCAGTTAGTCAGGACGAGGACAGTAATGACAGTGAAGTGACACCAAGCTACAGCTGATTAACCCACATCCTTTTAAAGGTCCACGGTGCCTCTTCAAGGTAAAGGAAGTCAATAGCAAAGGAGATGAAATAATGAGTAATCAATTCCTTTTGAAAATTAAGATGAAGTTGGATGGAGAACATGTGGCGATTCTGCAACCACATCTGTTAACAAAACACAGGCGGTTCATGGAGCCAACAACATGCCATCCTCCAATTCTGAAAGCAAAAATAAGTTTAAAACTGGAAAGCACAGTCTGTATTACTAAATGGAGATAAGGGTTGTGAGGTAAAGACTGTAAAACAAAGAATGGTGCAAATGCAGCCAACCAACTTGGGAGGATTGAACCCTCAGCTGTACTTGATGCTGAAAGTAACCATGTGAAGAAAAAGAGAGAATGCAAAGCTGGAGGGGTTGAGAGTATTTATTCATTAAAAAGAACCCAAATATTCCCTCAGCATTGACAATATTGCTTGCAGTTCTACTGGAGAAGATCCTCAAAATTTGGATAAACATTAATTTGACAATCAGAAAAGACTGGCGGCATTACCCAAGAGACAGAAAGAGACAGAAGAGACTGATTAATAATTAGTTCTTATAATAATTACTAATAATTAGTAATTCAGGGGGTCCTCTCTAATTTGGACAGTCAGGCAGAAACCGGACAACGTTGCCTTTGAAGAAGAGAGTGAAGACAAGGCACTGTTTGAAGATATCAGAAGGGGTTCTAAAACCAAATATGAAAACCTATCAACAGGAGAAGAACAGAGAGAAGGTATAATAAAGATACTGAAAGAGTGTAGACAGAGTTGTCAGGAAGCACCAGGGGGGACTCCATTAACTAATCATAGAGTAGACCTAAGAAACTCTGAACTAATAAAGCCACATTTGTCTCACCAAAACCAGAGACTGGCTCAGTTAGAGACCGAAATACAGTGCATGTTGGATCTGTTGCGGAATCAAGTGAAAAGGCTGTGGTCCACAGAACATAGAGTTTGAGAGATTGAAGGCCATGTCAGTGGGCGAACCGATGGCGCACGCCCTGGACTTTTCAAAACCATGGAAAATGGCCACAGACACCAGTGCCCTGAGGGGGCATGCTACTACAAGATGACGTTGCAGAAATAGAGATGCCAATGGGATTTTCTTTTTAAAACTTGCCAATGGGATATTTTTTTAAAAACTAAGTCCATGCCAAAGAAAGTATTCTACCATTGAAAAGGAAGCCTCAGCATTGACACTAGCCCTTCAGCACATTGAGGTCTATGTCCGCCATGACGATAAAAAAAGCTTAGTTTATACGGACCATACTCTGCTTGCATTTATAGAGATGTTTAAATCCTGGAACGCAAAACGATTTTGTTGCCGTTTATTGTTGTAGTGGCTCAATGTTAAAGTTGTACACATTTCTGGAAAGGATAATTTGATTGTGGATGCTTTGTCACAGGTTTTAAGGGCTTACTCGTTACCAATGTAGAGACTGGGAAGGGAACTTGCACACTGGGGATAGATATGTGTTTGTGATTTGTGTCTTGCAAACCTCATAATGAAACATTTGTGCTCGGATGTTGCATTCTTTTAGGGCGGGAGGAATGTAAGGGCCCTTGCTGTTTATTCCCTTATTTTCCCTTTCTTTTAATTTGCCGTTTATCATTTTGGATCCATGGATGATTTTTTAAAAAAATTTAGAATGCCCAATTATTTTTCTTTTCCAATTAAGGGGCAATTTAGCGTGGCCAGTTCACCTAATCTGCACATCTTTGGGTTGTGGGGACGAAACCCATGCAGACACGGGGAGAATGTGCAAACTCCACACGGACAGTGACCCAGAGCCGGGATCGAACCTGGGACCTCGGCGCCGTTGTCCCAGTGCTAACCACTGAGTCACATGCTGTCCCTGATCCATGGATGATTAATGGACATGTATCTTTAAGTACAGCAGCAAAGAGAAAGTGGAATTCAGAAGTTACAAGAGAGAATACTCTGCTACTCTCTACTCGTTTGAACAGGAATTTCAGGCCTTTCGGCACCAGAGAGAGACATGGGGTGGTACCCTGTCTGATTAATTGGCTGATCAATGAATTGGCCAAAAGGAAGTACTCTGCCCAGTAACAGGTGGTGCTTGGATCCTGCCTAAGTGGAATGATTTTCAGAGACCCAAGGAGCTCAGTTTGACACCTGGCAGCACAGGGAGATGAACAAGGACACGGTCCTACCTATCTCTCCTCAGTGTTTTCTCCAGAAAGACTGTGAGTGCTGTATTCCTGAAGCTGCAGAGAACCTGAATGAATGAATCTACAGGAAAACTATTACAGGCTGTGGACAAAGACAAGGACGTACTCTCTCTCTCTCTCCGGAAAGGCTGCGAGTGCTGTGTTTCTGAAACTACAGAGACCTGAATGAATCATTGATAAAAACCCTCGAACTGAAAGCAAAGTTTGAAGAGTAAGGTGCTGGAAACCACTATCTGAAACAAAGACTCTTTTTTTTCTTTTACTTATGATTTTGTACCCCTTTCCTTCACTTTGCGTTTGTCTGTCTTGTGTGTGGGCAAGTTAAAGTGGGGAATCAGATAATAGTTAACCAGTTGTATTTGCTGCATATTTCATGATAATCTTGTTATAAATAAACAATATAAATAAACAATTGTTTACATTTGCAAACTGGTGACTGTAATTATTGGGCAGCCAAAGGCCAAAGACCTTGGGAATTTTCATAAAATTATTGGTTAATTCGCTCGTGTTGCGATTCCAGATCATGTGGGGCTGGAATTGACCAGGGTGTCGGAATAAACACAAAACAGTTCTCACCGAACTATCGTCTGGAATCGGGATCGTCTCATCCAGATAGGTTTGCGAGCTTTCTTCGGTTGGATCGGGAGATGCTGGTGGAGTGATGGTGCTGTACCTGAAGTGAATGTTAGCTGTGCCATCCGCCTCGAGCTGTGTCTCTGAAAAGAGAAAGAAGGGCATATTGACCAATCCTGTTCAGTTCTCAATCAACATCCTTCTTTTAAAATCGCAGGGCACGAAGACAACATAAGCAAGGACAATACTAATAGCCCATCATTCAAGATATGAAGTCAACCAGAAAGTGTAGGATAAGAGCCACCTTTAGGTCAGATATACAAGAGGCAGTATGTTATTTTTCACAGATATTGGATACGAAGAGATTATTCACAAGAGGTTTACCGGAAAGATTTAACAAACAACTTTTGCGTACTACCAACGGAATGTTCGAGCAAGACAGTCAACCCAGTGAGATAACCCACTGTACCCCCGAGTGCCAGAGTGTGAAAGGACAGGGTGATAACCCACTGTACCCCCGAGTACCAGAGTGTGAAAGGACAGGGTGATAACCCACTGTGCCACCTAGTACCAGAGTGTGAAAGGACAGGGTGATAACCCACTGTACCCCCGAGTACCAGAGTGTGAAAGGACAGTGTGATAACCCACTGTACCCAGTCCCAGAGTGTGAAAGGACAGTGTGATAACCCACTGTACCCAGTCCCAGAGTGTGAAAGGACAGTGTGATAACCCACTGTACCACCTAGTACCAGAGTGTGAAAGGACAGTGTGATAACCCACTGTGCCCAGTCCCAGAGTGTGAAAGGACAGTGCGATAACCCACTGTACCCAGTCCCAGAGTGTGCAAGGACAGTGTGATAACCCACTGTACCCAGTCCCAGAGTGTGAAAGGACAGTGTGATAACCCACTGTACCCAGTCCCAGAGTGTGAAAGGACAGTGTGATAACCCACTGTACCACCTAGTACCAGAGTGTGAAAGGACAGTGTGATAACCCACTGTGCCCAGTACCAGAGTGTGAAAGGACAGTGCGATAACCCACTGTACCCAGTCCCAGAGTGTGAAAGGACAGTGCGATAACCCACTGTACCCAGTCCCAGAGTGTGAAAGGACAGTGCGATAACCCACTGTACCCAGTCCCAGAGTGTGAAAGGACAGTGCGATAACCCACTGTACCCAGTCCCAGAGTGTGAAAGGACAGTGCGATAACCCACTGTACCCAGTCCCAGAGTGTGAAAGGACAGTGCGATAACCCACTGTACCCAGTCCCAGAGTGTGAAAGGACAGTGCGATAACCCACTGTGCCCAGTCCCAGAGTGTGAAAGGACAGTGTGATAACCCACTGTCCCCAGTCCCAGAGTGTTAAAGGACAGTGCGATAACCCACTGTACCTAGTCCCAGAGTGTGAAAGGACAGTGTGATAACCCACTGTACCCAGTCCCAGAGTGTGAAAGGACAGTGTGATAACCCACTGTACCCAGTGCCAGAGTGTGAAAGGACAGTGTGATAACCCATTGTACCCAGTCCCAGAGTGTGAAAGGACAGTGCGATAACCCACTGTACCCAGTCCCAGAGTGTGAAAGGACAGTGCGTTAACCCACTGTGCCCAGTCCCAGAGTGTGAAAGGACAGTGTGATAACCCACTGTGCCCAGTCCCAGAGTGTGAAAGGACAGTGTGATAACCCACTGTGCCCAGTCCCAGAGTGTAAAAGGACAGTGCGATAACCCACTGTACCCAGTCCCAGAGTGTGAAAGGACAGTGCGATAACCCACTGTACCCAGTCCCAGAGTGTGAAAGGACATTGTGATAACCCACTGTACCCAGTCCCAGAGTGTGAAAGGACAGTGTGATAACCCACTGTACCCAGTCCCAGAGTGTGAAAGGACAGTGTGATAACCCACTGTACCTAGTTCTTGAGTGTGAAAGGACAGTGTGATAACCCACTGTTGCCAGTCCCAGAGTGTGAAAGGACAGTGCGATAACCCACTGTACCCAGTCCCAGTGTGTGAAAGGACAGTGCGATAACCCACTGCACCCAGTCCCAGAGTGTGAAAGGACAGTGTGATAACCCACTGTACCCAGTCCCAGAGTGTGAAAGGACAGTGTGATATCCCACTGTACCCAGTCCCAGAGTGTGAAAGGACAGTGTGATAACCCACTGTGCCCAGTGCCAGAGTGTGAAAGGACAGTGTGATAACCCACTGTACCCAGTCCCAGAGTGTGAAAGGACAGTGTGATAACCCACTGTTCCCAGTCCCAGAGTGTGAAAGGACAGTGTGATACCCACTGTTCCCAGTCCCAGAGTGTGAAAGGACAGTGTGATAACCCACTGTACCCAGTCCCAGAGTGTGAAAGGACAGTGTGATAACCCACTGTACCCAGTCCCAGAGTGTGAAAGGGCAGTGTGATAACCCACTGTACCCAGTCCCAGAGTGTGAAAGGACAGTGTGATAACCCACTGTACCCAGTCCCAGAGTGTGAACGGACAGTGTGATAACCCACTGTACCCAGTTCCTGAGTGAGAAAGGACAGTGCGATAACCCACTGTACCCAGTCCCAGAGTGTGAAAGGACAGTGTGATACCCACTGTATCCAGTCCCAGAGTGTGAAAGGACAGTGTGATAACCCACTGTACCTCGTTCCTGAGTGTGAAAGGACAGTGTGATAACCCACTGTGCCCAGACCCAGAGTGTGAAAGGACAGTGTGATAACCCACTGTACCCAGTCCCAGAGTGTGAAAGGACAGTGTGATAACCCACTGTGCCCAGACCCAGAGTGTGAAAGGACAGTGTGATAACCCACTGTACCCAGTCCCAGAGTGTGAAAGGACAGTGTGATAACCCACTGTACCCAGTCCCAGAGTGTGAAAGGACAGTGTGAAAACCCACTGTACCCAGTCCCAGAGTGTGAAAGGACAGTGTGATAACCCACTGTACCCAGTCCCAGAGTGTGAAAGGACAGTGCGATAACCCACTGTGCCCAGTCCCAGAGTGTGAAAGGACAGTGTGATAACCCACTGTTCCCAGTCCCAGAGTGTGAAAGGACAGTGTGATAACCCACTGTACCCAGTCCCAGAGTGTGAAAGGACAGTCTGATAACCCACTGTACCCAGTCCCAGAGTGTGAAAGGACAGTGTGATAACCCACTGTACCCGGTCCCAGAGTGTGAAAGGACAGTGTGATAACCCACTGCGCCCAGTCCCAGAGTGAGAAAGGACAGTGCGATAACCCACTGTACCCAGTCCCAGAGTGTGAAAGGACAGTGTGATAACCCACTGTACCCTGTCCCAGAGTGTGAAAGGACAGTGTGATGACCCACTGTACCCAATCCCAGCGTGTGAACGGACAGTGTGATAACCCACTGTACCCAGTCCCAGAGTGTGAAAGGACAGTGTGATAACCCACTGTACCCAGTCCCAGAGTGTGAAAGGACAGTGTGATAACCCACTGTACCCAGTCCCAGAGTGTGAAAGGACAGTGTGATAACCCACTGTACCCAGTCCCAGCGTGTGAACGGACAGTGTGATAACCCACTGTACCCAGTCCTAGAGTGTGAAAGGACAGTGTGATAACCCACTGTACCCAGTCCCAGAGTGTGAAAGGACAGTGTGATAACCCACTGTACCCAGTCCTAGAGTGTGAAAGGACAGTGTGATAACCCACTGTGCCCAGTCCCAGAGTGTGAAAGGACAGTGTGATATCCCACTGTACCCAGTCCCAGAGTGTGAAAGGACAGTGTGATAACCCACTGTACCCCGTCCCAGAGTGTGAAAGGACAGTGTGATAACCCACTGTGCCCAGTCCCAGAGTGTGAAAGGACAGTGTGATAACCCACTGTACCCAGTCCCAGAGTGTGAAAGGACAGTGTGATAACCCACTGTGCCCAGTCCCAGAGTGTGAAAGGACAGTGTGATAACCCACTGTACCCAGTCCCAGAGTGTGAAAGGACAGTGCGATAACCCACTGTACCCAGTCCCAGAGTGTGAAAGGACAGTGTGATAACCCACTGTACCCAGTCCCAGAGTGTGAAAGGACAGTGTGATAACCCACTGTGCCCAGTCCCAGAGTGTGAAAGGACAGTGTGATAACCCACTGTACCCAGTCCGAGTGTGAAAGGACAGTGTGATAACCCACTGTACCCAGTCCCAGAGTGTGAAAGGACAGTGTGATAACCCACTGTGCCCAGTCCCAGAGTGTGAAAGGACAGTGTGATAACCCACTGTGCCCAGTCCCAGAGTGTGAAAGGACAGTGCGATAACCCACTGTACCCAGTCCCAGAGTGTGAAAGGACAGTGTGATGACCCACTGTGCCCAGTCCCAGAGTGTGAAAGGACAGTGTGATATCCCACTGTACCCAGTCCCAGAGTGTGAAAGGACAGTGTGATAACCCACTGTACCCCGTCCCAGAGTGTAAAAGGACAGTGTGATAACTCACTGTACCCAGTCCCAGAGTGTGAAAGGACAGTGTGATAACCCACTGTACCCAGTCCCAGAGTGTGAAAGGACAGTGCGATAACCCACTGTACCCAGTCCCAGAGTGTGAAAGGACAGTGTGATAACCCACTGTACCCAGTCCCAGAGTGTGAAAGGACAGTGTGATAACCCACTGTGCCCAGTCCCAGAGTGTGAAAGGACAGTGTGATAACCCACTGTACCCAGTCCGAGTGTGAAAGGACAGTGTGATAACCCACTGTGCCCAGTCCCAGAGTGTGAAAGGACAGTGTGATAACCCACTGTACCCAGTCCCAGAGTGTGAAAGGACAGTGTGATGACCCACTGTACCCAGTCCCAGAGTGTGAAAGGACAGTGCGATAACCCACTGTACCCAGTCCCAGAGTGTGAAAGGACAGTGTGATAACCCACTGCACCCAGTCCCAGAGTGTGAAAGGACAGTGTGATAACCCACTGTACCCAGTCCCAGAGTGTGAAAGGACAGTGTGATAACCCACTGTGCCCAGTCCCAGAGTGTGAAAGGACAGTGTGATAACCCACTGTACCCAGTCCCAGAGTGTGAAAGGACAGTGTGATGACCCACTGTACCCAGTCCCAGAGTGTGAAAGGACAGTGCGATAACCCACTGTACCCAGTCCCAGAGTGTGAAAGGACAGTGTGATAACCCACTGTACCCAGTCCCAGAGTGTGAAAGGACAGTGTGATAACCCACTGTGCCCAGTCCCAGAGTGTGAAAGGACAGTGTGATAACCCACTGTACCCAGTCCGAGTGTGAAAGGACAGTGTGATAACCCACTGTGCCCAGTCCCAGAGTGTGAAAGGACAGTGTGATAACCCACTGTACCCAGTCCCAGAGTGTGAAAGGACAGTGTGATAACCCACTGTACCCAGTCCCAGAGTGTGAAAGGACAGTGTGATAACCCACTGTACCCAGTCCCAGAGTGTGAAAGGACAGTGCGATAACCCACTGTACCCAGTCCCAGAGTGTGAAAGGACAGTGTGATAACCCACTGCACCCAGTCCCAGAGTGTGAAAGGACAGTGTGATAACCCACTGTACCCAGTCCCAGAGTATGAAAGGACAGTGTGATAATCCACTGTACCAAGTCCCAGAGTGTGAAAGGACAGTGTGATAACCCACTGTACCCTGTCCCAGAGTGTGAAAGGACAGTGCGATAACCCACTGTGCCCAGTCCCAGAGTGTGAAAGGACAGTGTGATAACCCACGGTACCCAGTCCCAGAGTGTGAAAGGACAGTGGGATAACCCACTGTTCCCAGTCCCAGAGTGTGAAAGGACAGTGTGATAACCCACTGTACCCAGTCCTAGAGTGTGAAAGGACAGTGTGATAACCCACTGTACCCAGTCCCAGAGTGTGAAAGGACAGTGTGATAACCCACTGTACCCAGTCCTAGAGTGTGAAAGGACAGTGTGATAACCCACTGTGCCCAGTCCCAGAGTGTGAAAGGACAGTGTGATATCCCACTGTACCCAGTCCCAGAGTGTGAAAGGACAGTGTGATAACCCACTGTACCCCGTCCCAGAGTGTGAAAGGACAGTGTGATAACCCACTGTGCCCAGTCCCAGAGTGTGAAAGGACAGTGTGATAACCCACTGTACCCAGTCCCAGAGTGTGAAAGGACAGTGTGATAACCCACTGTGCCCAGTCCCAGAGTGTGAAAGGACAGTGTGATAACCCACTGTACCCAGTCCCAGAGTGTGAAAGGACAGTGCGATAACCCACTGTACCCAGTCCCAGAGTGTGAAAGGACAGTGTGATAACCCACTGTACCCAGTCCCAGAGTGTGAAAGGACAGTGTGATAACCCACTGTACCCAGTCCCAGCGTGTGAACGGACAGTGTGATAACCCACTGTACCCAGTCCCAGAGTGTGAAAGGACAGTGTGACAACCCACTGTACCCAGTCCCAGAGTGTGAAAGGACAGTGTGATAACCCACTGTACCCAGTCCCAGCGTGTGAACGGACAGTGTGATATCCCACTGTACCCAGTCCCAGAGTGTGAAAGGACAGTGTGATAACCCACTGTACCCAGTCCCAGAGTGTGAAAGGGCAGTGTGATAACCCACTGTGTACCCAGTCCCAGAGTGTGAAAGGACAGTGTGACAACCCACTGTACCCAGTCCCAGAGTGTGAAAGGACAGTGTGATAACCCACTGTGCCCAGTCCCAGCGTGTGAACGGACAGTGTGATATCCCACTGTACCCAGTCCCAGACTGTGAAAGGACAGTGTGATAACCCACTGTACCCAGTCCCAGAGTGTGAAAGGACAGTGTGATAACCCACTGTACCCAGTCCCAGAGTGTGAAAGGACAGTGTGATAACCCACTGTACCCAGTCCCAGAGTGTGAAAGGGCAGTGTGATAACCCACTGTACCCAGTCCCAGAGTGTGAAAGGACAGTGTGATAACCCACTGTACCAAGTCCCAGAGTGTGAAAGGACAGTGTGATAACCCACTGTACCCTGTCCCAGAGTGTGAAAGGACAGTGCGATAACCCACTGTGCCCAGTCCCAGAGTGTGAAAGGACAGTGCGATAACCCACGGTACCCAGTCCCAGAGTGTGAAAGGACAGTGGGATAACCCACTGTTCCCAGTCCCAGAGTGTGAAAGGACAGTGTGATAACCCACTGTACCCAGTCCTAGAGTGTGAAAGGACAGTGTGATAACCCACTGTACCCAGTCCCAGAGTGTGAAAGGACAGTGTGATAACCCACTGTACCCAGTCCTAGAGTGTGAAAGGACAGTGTGATAACCCACTGTGCCCAGTCCCAGAGTGTGAAAGGACAGTGTGATATCCCACTGTACCCAGTCCCAGAGTGTGAAAGGACAGTGTGATAACCCACTGTACCCAGTCCCAGAGTGTGAAAGGACAGTGTGATAACCCACTGTGCCCAGTCCCAGAGTGTGAAAGGACAGTGTGATAACCCACTGTGCCCAGTCCGAGAGTGTGAAAGGACAGTGTGATAACCCACTGTGCCCAGTCCCAGAGTGTGAAAGGACAGTGCGATAACCCACTGTACCCAATCCCAGAGTGTGAAAGGACAGTGTGATGACCCACTGTGCCCAGTCCCAGAGTGTGAAAGGACAGTGTGATATCCCACTGTACCCAGTCCCAGAGTGTGAAAGGACAGTGTGATAACCCACTGTACCCCGTCCCAGAGTGTAAAAGGACAGTGTGATAACTCACTGTACCCAGTCCCAGAGTGTGAAAGGACAGTGTGATAACCCACTGTGCCCAGTCCCAGAGTGTGAAAGGACAGTGTGATAACCCACTGTACCCAGTCCCAGAGTGTGAAAGGACAGTGCGATAACCCACTGTGCCCAGTCCCAGAGTGTGAAAGGACAGTGTGATAACCCACTGTACCCAGTCAGAGTGTGAAAGGACAGTGTGATAACCCACTGTGCCCAGTCCCAGAGTGTGAAAGGACAGTGTGATAACCCACTGTACCCAGTCCCAGAGTGTGAAAGGACAGTGTGATGACCCACTGTACCCAGTCCCAGAGTGTGAAAGGACAGTGTGATAACCCACTGTACCCAGTCCCAGAGTGTGAAAGGACAGTGTGATAACCCACTGTACCCAGTCCCAGAGTGTGAAAGGACAGTGCGATAACCCACTGTACCCAGTCCCAGAGTGTGAAAGGACAGTGTGATAACCCACTGTACCCAGTCCCAGAGTGTGAAAGGACAGTGTGATAACCCACTGTGCCCAGTCCCAGAGTGTGAAAGGACAGTGCGATAACCCACTGTACCCAGTCCCAGAGTGTGAAAGGACAGTGTGATAACCCACTGTACCCAGTCCCAGAGTGTGAAAGGACAGTGTGATAACCCACTGTGCCCAGTCCCAGAGTGTGAAAGGACAGTGTGATAACCCACTGTACCCAGTCCGAGTGTGAAAGGACAGTGTGATAACCCACTGTGCCCAGTCCCAGAGTGTGAAAGGACAGTGTGATAACCCACTGTACCCAGTCCCAGAGTGTGAAAGGACAGTGTGATGACCCACTGTACCCAGTCCCAGAGTGTGAAAGGACAGTGCGATAACCCACTGTACCCAGTCCCAGAGTGTGAAAGGACAGTGTGATAACCCACTGTACCCAGTCCCAGAGTGTGAAAGGACAGTGTGATGACCCACTGTACCCAGTCCCAGAGTGTGAAAGGACAGTGCGATAACCCACTGTACCCAGTCCCAGAGTGTGAAAGGACAGTGTGATAACCCACTGTACCCAGTCCCAGAGTGTGAAAGGACAGTGTGATAACCCACTGTGCCCAGTCCCAGAGTGTGAAAGGACAGTGTGATAACCCACTGTACCCAGTCCGAGTGTGAAAGGACAGTGTGATAACCCACTGTGCCCAGTCCCAGAGTGTGAAAGGACAGTGTGATAACCCACTGTACCCAGTCCCAGAGTGTGAAAGGACAGTGTGATGACCCACTGTGCCCAGTCCCAGAGTGTGAAAGGACAGTGCGATAACCCACGGTACCCAGTCCCAGAGTGTGAAAGGACAGTGGGATAACCCACTGTTCCCAGTCCCAGAGTGTGAAAGGACAGTGTGATAACCCACTGTACCCAGTCCTAGAGTGTGAAAGGACAGTGTGATAACCCACTGTACCCAGTCCCAGAGTGTGAAAGGACAGTGTGATAACCCACTGTACCCAGTCCTAGAGTGTGAAAGGACAGTGTGATAACCCACTGTGCCCAGTCCCAGAGTGTGAAAGGACAGTGTGATAACCCACTGTACCCAGTCCCAGAGTGTGAAAGGACAGTGTGATAACCCACTGTACCCAGTCCTAGAGTGTGAAAGGACAGTGTGATAACCCACTGTGCCCAGTCCCAGAGTGTGAAAGGACAGTGTGATATCCCACTGTACCCAGTCCCAGAGTGTGAAAGGACAGTGTGATAACCCACTGTACCCAGTCCCAGAGTGTGAAAGGACAGTGTGATAACCCACTGTGCCCAGTCCCAGAGTGTGAAAGGACAGTGTGATAACCCACTGTGCCCAGTCCGAGAGTGTGAAAGGACAGTGTGATAACCCACTGTGCCCAGTCCCAGAGTGTGAAAGGACAGTGCGATAACCCACTGTACCCAATCCCAGAGTGTGAAAGGACAGTGTGATAACCCACTGTGCCCAGTCCCAGAGTGTGAAAGGACAGTGTGATATCCCACTGTACCCAGTCCCAGAGTGTGAAAGGACAGTGTGATAACCCACTGTACCCCGTCCCAGAGTGTAAAAGGACAGTGTGATAACTCACTGTACCCAGTCCCAGAGTGTGAAAGGACAGTGTGATAACCCACTGTGCCCAGTCCCAGAGTGTGAAAGGACAGTGTGATAACCCACTGTACCCAGTCCCAGAGTGTGAAAGGACAGTGCGATAACCCACTGTGCCCAGTCCCAGAGTGTGAAAGGACAGTGTGATAACCCACTGTACCCAGTCCGAGTGTGAAAGGACAGTGTGATAACCCACTGTGCCCAGTCCCAGAGTGTGAAAGGACAGTGTGATAACCCACTGTACCCAGTCCCAGAGTGTGAAAGGACAGTGTGATGACCCACTGTACCCAGTCCCAGAGTGTGAAAGGACAGTGTGATAACCCACTGTACCCAGTCCCAGAGTGTGAAAGGACAGTGTGATAACCCACTGTACCCAGTCCCAGAGTGTGAAAGGACAGTGCGATAACCCACTGTACCCAGTCCCAGAGTGTGAAAGGACAGTGTGATAACCCACTGTACCCAGTCCCAGAGTGTGAAAGGACAGTGTGATAACCCACTGTGCCCAGTCCCAGAGTGTGAAAGGACAGTGCGATAACCCACTGTACCCAGTCCCAGAGTGTGAAAGGACAGTGTGATAACCCACTGTACCCAGTCCCAGAGTGTGAAAGGACAGTGTGATAACCCACTGTGCCCAGTCCCAGAGTGTGAAAGGACAGTGTGATAACCCACTGTACCCAGTCCGAGTGTGAAAGGACAGTGTGATAACCCACTGTGCCCAGTCCCAGAGTGTGAAAGGACAGTGTGATAACCCACTGTACCCAGTCCCAGAGTGTGAAAGGACAGTGTGATGACCCACTGTACCCAGTCCCAGAGTGTGAAAGGACAGTGCGATAACCCACTGTACCCAGTCCCAGAGTGTGAAAGGACAGTGTGATAACCCACTGTACCCAGTCCCAGAGTGTGAAAGGACAGTGTGATGACCCACTGTACCCAGTCCCAGAGTGTGAAAGGACAGTGCGATAACCCACTGTACCCAGTCCCAGAGTGTGAAAGGACAGTGTGATAACCCACTGTACCCAGTCCCAGAGTGTGAAAGGACAGTGTGATAACCCACTGTGCCCAGTCCCAGAGTGTGAAAGGACAGTGTGATAACCCACTGTACCCAGTCCGAGTGTGAAAGGACAGTGTGATAACCCACTGTGCCCAGTCCCAGAGTGTGAAAGGACAGTGTGATAACCCACTGTACCCAGTCCCAGAGTGTGAAAGGACAGTGTGATGACCCACTGTACCCAGTCCCAGAGTGTGAAAGGACAGTGTGATAACCCACTGTACCCAGTCCCAGAGTGTGAAAGGACAGTGTGATAACCCACTGTGCCCAGTCCCAGAGTGTGAAAGGACAGTGTGATAACCCACTGTACCCAGTCCCAGAGTGTGAAAGGACAGTGTGATGACCCACTGTACCCAGTCCCAGAGTGTGAAAGGACAGTGCGATAACCCACTGTACCCAGTCCCAGAGTGTGAAAGGACAGTGTGATAACCCACTGTACCCAGTCCCAGAGTGTGAAAGGACAGTGTGATGACCCACTGTACCCAGTCCCAGAGTGTGAAAGGACAGTGCGATAACCCACTGTACCCAGTCCCAGAGTGTGAAAGGACAGTGTGATAACCCACTGTACCCAGTCCCAGAGTGTGAAAGGACAGTGTGATAACCCACTGTGCCCAGTCCCAGAGTGTGAAAGGACAGTGTGATAACCCACTGTACCCAGTCCGAGTGTGAAAGGACAGTGTGATAACCCACTGTGCCCAGTCCCAGAGTGTGAAAGGACAGTGTGATAACCCACTGTACCCAGTCCCAGAGTGTGAAAGGACAGTGTGATAACCCACTGTACCCAGTCCCAGAGTGTGAAAGGACAGTGTGATAACCCACTGTACCCAGTCCCAGAGTGTGAAAGGACAGTGCGATAACCCACTGTACCCAGTCCCAGAGTGTGAAAGGACAGTGTGATAACCCACTGCACCCAGTCCCAGAGTGTGAAAGGACAGTGTGATAACCCACTGTACCCAGTCCCAGAGTGTGAAAGGACAGTGTGATAATCCACTGTGCCCAGTCCCAGAGTGTGAAAGGACAGTGTGATGACCCACTGTACCCAGTCCCAGAGTGTGAAAGGACAGTGTGATAACCCACTGTGCCCAGTCCCAGAGTGTGAAAGGACAGTGTGATAACCCACTGTACCCAGTCCGAGTGTGAAAGGACAGTGTGATAACCCACTGTGCCCAGTCCCAGAGTGTGAAAGGACAGTGTGATAACCCACTGTACCCAGTCCCAGAGTGTGAAAGGACAGTGTGATAACCCACTGTACCCAGTCCCAGAGTGTGAAAGGACAGTGTGATAACCCACTGTACCCAGTCCCAGAGTGTGAAAGGACAGTGTGACACGCAAACACTAGCTGACAAGAAATTTAAGATCTATTGACAAGCAGAGCAGAGCATTACTGCTCCAAAATGCCTACCTTTGCCCCAACAGCCTTTTTTACTTCAAGTCTGCTCCCTTCAGTTCTTTCTCCAATGTTTTAAACTTAAACTGGAACTATTCCTGTCTGAGAGACTTGCAGGCTGGCTTCCTGAAACTGACTGCCTCAAGTAGAATTGTCATTGACTCTTGAACTGCTCTGGTGATCGATCAAAACACTCCCAGAGGGATCCACCTTTCAGACTAGGCAGGAACCAATCTAACAAGCATTGGAATGTCCTGTACCCTAAATGTTTGACTGCTGATTTAACATGCAGGGACACACAGATCATACGAATTACAAGCAGGAGAAGGCCACTCGGCCCCTCGAGTCTGCTATCCCATTCAATAAGATTGGGTCTGATCTGATTGTAACGTCAACCTCACCTTCCTGCTGACCCCCAATAACCTTTCACCCCCATCATTAATCCAAGAATCTATCTAGCTCTGCGTCTGAATATTTTTAAGACACTCAAACTGCCTTCTGAGGACGAGAGTTCCAGAGACTCACCCCCTCTGAGAGAAAACATTTCTCCCCATCTCCGTTTGAAATGACAACCCTTATTTTTAAACAGTGACCCCGAGTTCTAGATTCTCCCACAAGAGGAAACATCCTCTCCACACCCACCCTGTCAACACCCCTCAGGGTGTTAAAGGTTCCAATCAAGTCGCCTCTTACTCTTCAAAACTCCAGTGGGTACAAACCCAACCTCTCCAAACTTTCCTCATCAGACAGCCCGCCCATTCCTGGTATCGTCCAGTAAACCGTCTCTGAACTGCTCCTAACGCATTTCCCATCTTTCCTTAGATAAGGAGACCAATAATGTTCACAATACTCCAGATGTGGTCTCACCATGTCCTGTACAACTGAAACATCACCTCCCTGCTTTTATATTCAATTCCCCTCACAGTAAACAATAACATTCCATTAACTTTCCTAATTACTTGCTGTACCTGCAGACTAACCTTTTGTGATTCATGCACTAGGACCCCCAGATCCCTCGGTATCTCTGAGCTCTGCAATCCCATACCATTTAGAAAAAGGCCCATTTATGCCAACTGTTTCCTGTTCGCCAGCCATTTTTCAATCCATGCCAATATGTTACCCCTTACACAATGACCTTTTATTTTCTACAATAACCTTAGATTTCCAGAAGGTGCCACATCCAAGTACACTACATCCACCGCTTCCCCTTTATCCACAGTGCACGAGCTCCAATAAATTGGTCAAACATGATTTCACATTCACAAAACCATGTTGACTCTGCCTGATTACCGTGAATGTTTCAAAGTGCCCAGCCAATAACATCTTTAATAATACCTTCTAATATTTTCTTTCTAATAGATGTTAGGCGAATGGTCCTATAGTTTCCCACTTTCTGTCTCCCTCCCTTTTTAAATAAAGGAGTTACATTTGTGATCTTCTGATCTAATGGAACCTTCGCTGAATCGAGGGATTTTTGGAAAATTTAAAACCAACGCATCAACCATGTCATTTGCCACTTCTTTTAAGGCCTTAGCATGGAGTGCACCCGAATCTGCATACCCAACAATTTACTCATACAACTTTCCTGGTGATTGTAATTTTCCTGAGATCCCTCGATTTCATGACACTGGGTGTAAATAGACTACTGTTCCTCTTTATTACAGCAAGGATTACACTTCAAAAATATTTCATGATTATAAAGTACCTTGGGATATCACACGGTCACGAAGTGCTTCTAGAAATGCAAGTCAGCCTCAAGGCTGCTCTCCCACATTCTACCCTCAGTGGATTGAGGTTATCCAAAATGCTGCTGCCTGTACTAGCTTATACCAACTCCCATTCCCCATCAACCTTGTGCTCACTGACTTGTATTGTCTCCTGATCGAGCAACATCTCCATTTGAAAATTCACATCCTTGTTTTCAAATCCCTCCATAGGTTGGCTTCTCCCGGTCTCCGTGATCCCCTCCAACCCACAACCCTCTTAGATCAGTGAGCACAGGGGTAGTAGATGAACAGGGTTTGGCAGGAATTAGGGCATGGAGGGCAGAGCTTTAGATGACCTCAAGTTTATGAAGGAGGCTGGCCAGGAATGCGTTCAAGTAGTCAGGTTTAGAGATTACAAATATATGTGGGAGGATTTAAGCAGCAGATGAATTGAGTCAGGTGCTGTTACGGAGGTGGGGTGGAAATAGGCGGTTCTGACACGGATAAGTGGACGAAAGTTCACCTCAAATATAACTCCAAGATTGTGAATAGTCTGGGTCTGCCTTGGGTGGTCACAGGGAGAGGAATGGTGCCGGTAGATAGGGAACAGAATTTGTGGCAGGGAGTCAGTGTTTAATTACTCCGAGGATTTGTTGTACCTCTCTCCAATCCTTCCCATGGTATTGGCAAGTCCTCCTTTCAACAGGAAGAACCACTAGGGCAGCACTGTAACATAGTGGTTAGCACTATGGCTTCACAGCACCAGGGTCCAAGGTTCATGTAAACCTATTTGTGACAATAAAGATTATTATTATAGTGGGGAAAACTCGGATTCAATTCAGTGTATAGTTCAGCCTTTCAAACCAGGAAGATATGTGCTGAGTGGAGGTGGTTTATTGGGTGTACTACAACCAACACTCGCCACTTACATTCACATGAAGAATCATCATGGTTGAGCACTCAAACTGTGCCAAGGAACCCAGCCTCGGCAAGTTCTGTGGGACAGGGGAGGGAAAAGAAGTTGTTTTGGGGCGGGTGGAATTAAAGATGACTGTAACTCCGTCTAACCTTTTAAGCTTGTAAAAGGAGCCTGTGGCGACTTAATTGTGGGTCAGATGTGCAACAGGCCCGGAATGAAAAGCGTCTCTGTACGGTGTGGTTCACAGCCGGCTTTAAGAATCAAACAATAAAATGAGGCCAGAGAAGTTATGTGAATACTTTGCTACGGGTAATTATAAGACGACTATAATGACAACAAGAATGGCCTTCTAAGAGGCCGGAAAGGCCTGGTATAACAAGAATAAGAGTATATACTCTTCTGGTCTAAGACAGAAATAAGTGGGCTTAAGTGGGGCGCTCTTTCCAAGGGTCGGTGCAGACTCGATGGGCCGAAAGGCCTCCTTCTGCACTGCAAATTCTATGATTCGAAATTCTATGATAAAGAACCATTGTGGTGCTGGAACCACACTGATGAGCAGTGCATGCAAGAGGGAGTGCACGCATGGGAGAGCGTACCAGAGCGGAAGACCACGAGCACACTAAATGCTTCTGAAGAAAGTTCTGAGCAATTTCTTCAGACTGAGCCAGAAGGAAGATCAGGCACAAATGAGTCATGTACATCTGCAGATCACAACAGGAGACTTTACCTGTCAACTCTTTCTTTTCCTGGTCGGGAGCCATGGTGAATGGAACTAGTCCACACTCCGAGTTCTCTGCAGAAGCCACGATCCCTGTAGCAAATACAGATTTAAAAAAAAATCAATTATAGACAAGGGGAGGGGGGAAAAGAACGGCAAATGGAGGAGGGGAACTGCAGGGTGGACTCAACACAAACAGGCATTCAGTGCAAGCCAACCCAGCAGGAAATAAAGTGCAATAACTAACATGGAATGTTTCAGTCCAGTGCCAAGGCTGGCACGCAGCAGCCAATTCAACACAGCTCCAGGTCATTTTAAAAGATTTTCATCTTCTAAAGTTCTAAAAGACGTCAAATTGTGCAGAGTGCAGATTTTACAGAGCAAAAATGTAAGACTCGTACTGAGCAAAAACAAAATGTTATTATACTAACCATTACCCAATGCAGACACAGCACACTGTAAAGATATGCACATACTGATAGTTAGTTTTTTTTGGGGGGGGGGGGGGGGGGGGGGGGGGGGGATCAAACAGGTGCGGAACACCGATATAAAGCTTTAAAAAAAAAAGCCTCCAAACTATGCTTCCAGGAAATACACACAGATCGCCAGAGATAGAGGCAGAGACACATTGTCTTCGTAGGGAGAAATCGCCCGCGGCCTTCAGCCAGACTCTCTTTTTGACCCAAACCTTCCTCACAACTCCGTCCTGAATTCTTGGAAGCCTTTCTGTTCAGAAGTGCTGAACCGTGGAACAGAACTATTGGGAAAAGATGGCAAGATTAACCTGCCCTCAGACTCTGCCAGCAGAGAAGACAAGCCATGCAGTGGGCAACTTTGCCTCACTTTTGCTTTGAGAAATGCTGCTAGTAACTTCAGCCACTGCTGACCCCTGCACCCCCCCCCCCCCCCCCCCCCCCCAATAGCTGCTCACAGCCGTTTGAAAGAATTTGGTTCAGTACCATGTTTGCCTATTACCTCAGTGTGGCCTGTGAGACAGAGTGCAGGGTCCACTTCCTCCCAAACAGTTTCATTCATTCTCTTATCATACCACAGAGATGCTAGCTCAGACACCAACTCCGTATTGTGCTCTCTCCAGACCCTGAAGATATCCTTTTGCAGCGTTATTGGAATCACCGGAGAAACTGGACTCCACCATAACTGACAGATTTTAACCAACGCAGAAATGTGAGGGGATCATTTTGGGGGTAATAGTGCACCTTGCGGCTGAGCCCAATCCGCGGACCCTGCTTCACCTTCCTCCTGAGTCTTGTCATTACATGCTATCAACGTTCACCAACTGCAGATCTCAAGAAGTCAGTATCATTCCACTGCGCCCCCCCCCCCCCCCCCGCCCCCCATCCCTTCAAATCTACAACTCGTGTGAAGAATTTCTTCCAACCCCTCCCTTTGTTCTTTCAGTGAGATCTTAAATGTCACCTCACCGGTCCAGTTACTGACACATGAACAATGGCCAATTGTTTTGCTGATTTACCGTCTCAAAACATTTCGCAACCCAGCAGAGCTCTTCAACCAAGTAAAAGGCCCGGATTTCTCCAGCCTCTCATCCTCGAGTGAACCTCTTCAGCACCCTCTACCCGGCCTTGACATCCCTCCGAAAGTAAGGCACCAAATCTGGGCCTAACACCCTCACAGCAGCCTGACCAATGATTTGCAAAGCTTGTGCATCTCAAAGCTGTGCACTCTTGTGCTTTTACTTCCCAAACTAAGAAGCTTGCTATTTATTAAATTACCGTCATTTTATAATTCATGGACCTGACCCCAACACTCTGCTCTTCCTCTACACGGTGTCCCAGTGGTTAGCACTGCCGCCTCACAGCGACAGGGTTCAATGCCAGCCTCAGGTGACTGTCTGTGTGGAGTCTGCACGTTTTCCCCGTGCCTGCGTGGGTTTCCTCCAGGTGCTCCGGTTTCCTCCCACAGTCCAAAGACGTGCAGGTTAGGTGGATTGGCCACGCGAAATTGTCCCTTAAGAGTCCAAAAGTGAGGGCAGCACGGTGGTGCAGTGGTTAGCACTGCTGCCTCACCGCACCGAGGACCCGGGTTCGATCCTGGCCCTGGGTCACTGTCCGTGTGGGGTTTGCACATTCTCCCTGTGTTTGCGTGGCTTTCGCCCCAACAACCCAAAGATGTGCAGGGTAAGTAGATTGGTCATGCTAAATTGCCCCTCAATTGGAAAAAATGAATTGGGTACTCTAAATTTTTTTTTTAAGTCCAAAAGTGGAGTTACTCGGTTACGGGGATGGGGCGGAGGTGTGGGCTTAAAGTAGGGTGCTCTTCCCAAGGGCCAATGCAGACTCAATAGGCCGAATGGCCTCCTTCTGCACTGTAAATTCCATGAAAAATTAAGGTTTTGCCATTCGTGGATATTCGCTCTGCAGCTTCTCCCACCCAAAACATCACTTCACATTTCTCCACATTAAATCAGATCAGACTTCTATCTGCCCAATGACTAACTCAGTCTGCGTCCTCCTGAATTCACTAACTGCCCTCTACTTAGTTAATCACATTCCCAGTCTATGTATCATCTAGAATTTCAATATTGTGTCCCTCTATCCAAATTCAAGTCCAAAATGTTACGTGAGGAACAATAGCCCCAACACTGACCGTTGGTGGGGCTGCACGGTGGCGCAATGGTTAGCACTGCAGCCTCACGGTGCCGAGGTCCCAGGTTCGATCCCGGGTCACCGCCGTGTGGAGTTTGCACATTCTCCCAGTGTCAGTGTGGGTCTCACTCCCACAACCCAATGATGTGGTAACGTGGATTGGCCACACTAAGCCCCTTATTTGGAAAAAACAATAATTGGGTACTCTAAATTTATATTTAAAAAAACAGAAGGGCAGCACGGCGGCACAGCGGTTAGCACTGCTGCCTCATGGCGCCGAGGTCCCAGGTTCGATCCCGGCTCTGGGTCACTGCCCGTGTGGAGTTTGCACATTCTCCCCGTGTCTGCGTGGGTTTCGCCCCCACAAAGATGTGCAGGGTAAGTGGATGCGAAATTGCCCCTTAATTGGGAAAAATTAATTGGATACTCTAAATTTATATTAAAAAAACACTGACCATTGGTCGAGGAAGGAACTTGCATTCATATCACACTTTACGCCAATACAGGATGCCCCAAAAGCATCAACTTGAACTTTTGTCACTTCTATTTATGTGCTCGGAGCCTTCTCCAGTGAGCTGGTTTAGCCCTCTCTCCCTTTTCAAACAGAGATGCTACATTGACAATCCTCCAAATCCTCTGGCTCAACTGCCATATCCAAGGAAGGCTGAAAGTTTGCTCAATGGTGCAGTTCAGATCCAGTGTTTGTTCCCCCAGATTGAGATGCACCATTCAGCATCTAGCAGAAAGACAAAATGGACCATCAATTATCCTGGGCAGCGACCTACAAACGGTTAGTGAGCTGATCCTTCTGTCCCGTCTTTCACAGCGGGTATTGATACTCCAACTCAGTGTCAGTGGAACCCCACTTCTCTTTCCGAATTCAGCCACTTAATGTCAGGAGGACACTGGAAGAGATGGTCTGCTCCAGGGCTGCTATCTTTCACCAAGTTTAAAACCACATGAGGGGTCGGGCAGGACTTGGGGTCTGAACTGCTGCTTTCAGATACAACTGCCTGCTGAGAAAGATTCATTGAAAAGGTTAGTAATGTTTGCCTTCAGCTCGCACCACCAATGTAGCCACTCTCGCAACTCCCCCCCCCCCCCCAACAAGGTGCGGCCACATGATTTTTCAAAGAATGTCCCATAATCTTGAAGTACAGGAGGTAGCTGCAGAGAGCAGATATGCAACAGGGCAAGTTGTACAGGATCATTGGGGAGAGTTTCTTTCAAACTGAACTGTCGCCTATCTGTTCAACCCGCTTCGGCTACTCCCAAAGTGTTGCTTCACACAGGATGTTAGTCCTTAATGAAAGCATTTCAACACTTGTAACTGTCCTGTATAAAGTTACCTTACCACAAGTGCTGGCACCATTTGAGAAGGCGGACAGGCCGGCCGGGTGTACAGAGCGAGCAGGAGAGCATGAGACCATGCCAGCATGATATAGTGAGTGAGACACTCTGAAAGTATAGGTTCCATTAAAACTGAGAGAGAGAGAGAGAGAGAAAGACAACAGATTTTCCAGCAAGTTGAAAAGTTTCTCTGGAAGACAGCCACTCGCTGTTTCTGAACTTTAGAGAAAGTTGCTGCTCCCTGCTCAAACCATTCTCTGGTGGGGAAAGGTCCATCACTTGTCAAAAACAAAAGTAACACTCCTTTTCCATGCAGTTTAAAAGCTCAAACCAGCTTACCGTGTCGTTTACAGCAGGGGCTTTGGAACTTTGTGTTGGGAGAAGGAGCTGTGAAGACAGACAAAGGGCCACAATTCTTTCAGGTGGAGACTCAGTAAAAGGCTGCAACCGTCAACAGTCACAAGACCAGCCCGAATATCTCACAGTTCATCCACCAATGGATGGTGGGGGGATGGGGAGGCCAGTGTCTGCCCCTCCTACACAATCGCTGCTGTCAAGGTTCCCTATCTTTAAACAGGCTACACATGACCCGCACAAAATCCTTCACCTACTTTCAACAGAACTGGAAGTGGTCCTGCAGCACAGAAGAGGGCCCGGTGTCTGCCACGCTTACAAAGCAGGGCGGCTCGGGAATACTGCCAATGTCACTTTAAACTGCGTACGCACATGGGTGAAGCTTCCCCGGTTAAGACCCACACGGTCAGAGCCTTCTCCAGCGGGCCAGGCTTCAAATCAAATAGTCACCCCAGCATCCAGTGTTTCAGTTTGTGACTTTCCATTTATGTCACCGTCCTACACTCGGCCTCCAGAAAGGGGGGGGGGGGGGGGGGGGGGGGGGCAGAAAAGGTGGGGGTTCAAAAGCTCCTCACCTACATTACCAGATAGTAACTGTGGTATTACATTTGCCACGGGACACTAGATTCAATGCGGCAACGCTACTGTTTTTTCAGATTCTACATTGCTCGCAAACAGGACAAGACTTCCCGTGTGTTCGAAACAGTGATGATTACAGGTAACTAAAAATAGAGGCCTAACCACTTGTCTGTGAGTGGCCTTTAACTAACATTTAGCGCACAGTCATCAATTAGAAGCTGCAGGACGACATTCAGGCTTGGACTGGTTAAGTGGCAATAACATTGGTGCTGCCGTGGCCAGTACAGGAAAACCATATTGTGAACTTTGTCAGTATTTTTAAAAATGGAGAGAAACAATGTTAAGATGGTTTCCACAAATCAGGTGACTTTTGGCATCTGGACTACAGACAGTGTCACGTCTCCAGCGAATATCTGATTAAATTTGAACATTGGTGAGGACACTTCCAAGGCCATCCAGGATAACCAACAAGACTTTTAAGGGACACTTTGGCATGAGGCAACCCAATGCATGCACAGAAGCAATGTTCCCTGCAAAAGGAGAAAGCTGGGACAAAGCATGTTCCGTGAAGGCCTGACCCAGGATTACTGGATGAAAGGCCAAATTACGGGATGGTTCATCACCCTACTGCCAGTCGTGGAATTTACACATCTCATTGTTTAAGGAGAGGCCAACCCCTAAAGATAATGGATTTTCCAAATCCTTCATGTTTCATACTGGACAAAGGCCAAGATCAAAACTCAATGAAATTAAATGAATGAAAATCGCTTATTGTCACAAGTAGGCTTCAATTAAGTTACTGTGAAAAGCCCCTAGTCGCCACATTCCGGCGCTTGTTCAGGCAATGGTACAAGCAACCTCCCATTGCACCACAATGCCCTCCCCATCCAAACAATACTGGGTGGGCATCAGAAGTATTAACCCAGCGATCATGTGATCAAAACTAGTTTCAGGGGTTGCATCCTTTGACCCAGCAGATCCATCGGAACCATCAGTCGTTAGCCAGTCTGAGAACCAGGCTCTGAAAATAGCTGCAAGTCATCAAGTAGCCAAAGTACGTAACCTGTTCCTGTTTCAAAGTTCGCCAGGGAACCAACTCCTAGGTATTAAGGCTACAAACCCTTTGCTTTACAAGATCCTCACTTCAACTATAAACCATCAAATCCATTCAGGAAATCACAGGCCTGCCATGTGGGAGATTGGACATCATAAACCAGAGCTTGAATTGACTGTAATCTGGAAAAGTACATTGTCTTTATCTGTATCCAATGTTTGTGCGTACATGCGAGACCTGGCTTGTGATATGTTAATTCAGGGCAAGTGTGACAGGTTAAATAACCTTTTTATTCTAAACCCATGGGCAGCACGGTAGCATATTGGTTAGCTCTGTTGCTTCACAGCGCCAGGGTCCCAGGTTCGATTCCGGCTTGGGTCACTGTCTGCACGTTCTCCCCGTGTCTGCGTGGGGTTTCCTCCGGGTGCTCTGGTTTCCTCCCACAGTCCAAAGACGTGCTGTTAGGTGGATTGGTTGAACGGTCGGTGTAGACTCGATGGGCCGAATGCCTTCTGCACTACAGGGATTCTATGAATTCAAAGCAAACACACTTTCCAAACAGTTTATTCTAAACAGATGTCCGCTGTGACAGAAATGAAGTATTCTTGCCTAGTTTTATACTTCAAAAATACGGTTAAGCACTTTGAAATGGTCTGAGGGCATGAAAGATATTGCAGAAATGCAAATGTGCCTTCCTGCTGGTAGCCCTTTCAATCGAGCCAATATGCATTAAGGAGTTTAAAAAGCAATCAGTCAATCTTGTTGGCAGCCTCACTCAATACGAACCTTGCTAATTTGGTTTGGCTCTCTGCTCTCAGGGCAGCACAGTAGCACATGTGGCTTCACAGCGCCAGGGTCCCAGGTTCGATTCCCCGCTGGGTCACTGTCTGTGCGGAGTCTGCACGTTCTCCCCGTGTCTGCGTGGGTTTCCTCCGGGTGCTCCGGTTTCCTCCCACAGTCCAAAGATGTGCAGGTTAGGTGGATTGGCCATTGGAAATTGTCTCTTCGTGTTTAAAAATAGTTAGGAGGGGTTATTGGGTTACGGGGATAGGGTGGAAGGGAGGCTTAAGTGGGTTGGTGCAGACTCGATGGGCCAAATGGCCTCCTTCTGCACTGTATGTTCTATGTTCTGGAGGAAGGAAACAAAGGACATATTTCCAACATAAGCTGTTTGGTGGGCAGCTCGGATTCAACTGAGCAGCAGTCATATAAGCCAATCAAGTTCTTTGAGGAGTACTCGAGTAGGTTGAATGATTTGAATTGTTCATTTGATTTAGGATCTTCACAGAGATAGATCAGATATATTTGATCCCACAGCTGCAAAGCACAGGAAAATAACTGCTTATGAGAAGTTGAACGACAAAATATTAGCTTAGCCTCGAGTTCACTTTGATGTAATTATATAGTTAGATTAATTGATCAGCATATCTACTGCAAATATTATATCACTGGTATACATTTGTTCACCAACTGTTCAAACCAAGAGATGATCTGATGCTGTGTTGCAAAAACAAGATAGATGCACAGAAAGGTCCTGGATTCACTCGCTCACTGGATTCGTAACCAATGCAAGGCCACAGGGAGCTCAACCACCGAGGTATAATTGAAATTAAGTAGCCATAATAACTAGAAGGCGGCAGAAAAGGCCCCAATATCCAACAGCCTCCAACTATCACTGTAAAGATGGCAAATGCTGGGTAGACACATTGATATCTGACAAGGGAAGTCTTTCACATTGAATAACTGGACCCTCTATGATGGAATGGATGGACAAGTGGCAAACAAAACTTATGAAGTGAAGTGGTTCTTTTTTGTAGGAAGAACATGGAGAGAATCTAAAATAGTGGGTGCAATTCTAAATTCTAAAGAGGTGCAGAAGCAGAGGAATTTGTGGGTATATGCCACTGAAGGTGGCAGGATAGGTTGAGTTGCGGTTTTAAAAGTAGGTACACCCACTGTGCTGTTAGGGAGGCAGTTCCAGGATGTTGCCCCAGCGACAGTGAAGGAACGGCGATATATTTCCAAGTCAGGGTGGTGAGTGACTTGGAGGGGAACCTCCAGGTGGTGGGGTTCCCAGGTATCTGCTGCTCTTGTCCTTCTAGATGGTAGAGGTCGTGGGTTTGGAAGGTGCTGTCTAAGGAACCTTGGTGAGTTGCTGCAGTGCATCTTGTAGATGTACACAGGGCTGCCACTGTGCGTCGGTGGTGGAGGGAGTGAATGTTTGTGGAAGGGGAGCAATCAAGCGGGGCTGCTTTGTCCTGGATGGTGTTGAGCTGGAGTGTTGATGGAGCTGAACTCATCCAGACAAGTGGGGAGTGTTTTCTTGAGTTCTGGACACAACACTATAGGAAGGATGTGAACGCATTGGAGAGAACAAAGAAAAGTACAGCACAGGAACAGGCCCTTCGGCCCTCAAAGCCATCACCGACCACGCTGCCCGTCTGAACTAAAACCTTCTACACTTCCGGGGTCCGTATCCCTCTATTCCCATCCTAGTCATGTATTTGTCAAGATGCCCCTTAAACGTCACTATCATCCCTGCTTCCACCACCTTCTCCGGTAGCGAGTTCCAGGCACTCACTACCCTCTGTGTAAAAAAAACTTGCTATATCTCCACTAAACTTTGCCCCTCGCACCTTAAACCTATGCCCCCTAGTAATTGACCCAGAGAGAGCAGAAGAGATTCACAAGAATAGTTCCAGGGGTGAGAAACTTCAGTTATGAGCATAGATTGGAGAGGTTGGCACTGTTCTCCCTGGAGAAGGTTGGCAGAGGTGTTCAAAATCATGAGGGGGGGGGGGGGGGGTTGGACAGTCTCGACAGGTGGAAGGATCGAGAACCAGAGGACACAGATTTTAATCGGTAAAAGAAGCAATGGAATTATTTTTTCATTCAGCGAGCAGTTAGGATCTGGAATGCACTGTCCTAAAGGGTGGCGGAGGCATGTTCGATTGTGCTTTTTAAAATGGAACTAGATCATTATCAGAAGAGTAACGATTTGTAGGGCGATGGAGAAAAGACCAGGAGGAGTGGGACCAGGCGAATTGCTCTTGCAGAGAGCCAGTATGGATGGTTACAATGGGCTCAATGGCCTCCTCCAACGCTGCAACCATTTTGATGCTGGAATCATCGTCCTTTCAGAAGCACAGTGGAGAAAATGAGCCAGGGTCAATTCTAGCAGCAACAATTCAACTAATAAGTGCTTACTTGAAAAAAGCAAATCAGGGATTCAAATATTCCCAAAATAGCACCACAGCTTCCAGCAACACAGCAGTACTGGCGACAAGGTTCATTCCTAGTCAGGCACGTGTTACTGTCCCTCCCTTCCCCCACGGCTGCAATAAGCACCGCTGATCCGACACAATTTAATTTCTCAATAACACGTTCTTCTGACATACTAAACTGGCAATGCTTTGCATTGTGAGCCTTGATTCCCCAGAAGACTCTGTGTACGAGGGCTCAAACCTGAAATCTGCTCTCTTAACTGGTCGCACTGCACTCCAGTCAGGCTCAGTTCCCTGGGTTGGGGAGGAGGATATCAGCCATGGGTCTCACTCCTCACAACCACAGCCATGTTAACACTGCGGCTACCAGAGCAGGTCAGAGGCTGGGAACCCTGCGGTGAGTAACTCACCTCCTGACCCCCCAAAGCCTGTCTACCATCTACAAGGCACAAGTCAGGAGTGTGATGGAATACTCTCCACTTGCCTGGGTGAGTGCAGCTCCAACAACACTCAAGAAGGCTGACACAGGCGGGGGGCCAAGAAAGTTGCTGTTTGTCATTTTTATAGATGACCTACAGGAGGGCGCAGAAGGGTGGGTGAGTAAATTTGCAGACGACACTAAAGTCGGTGGTGTTGTCGACAGTGCGGAAGGATGTTGCAGGTTACAGAGGGACATAGATAAGCTGCAGAGCTGGGCTGAGAGGTGGCAAATGGAGTTTAATGTAGAGAAGTGTGAGGTGATTCACTTTGGAAGGAATAACAGGAATGCGGAATATTTGGCTAATGGTAAAATTCTTGGAAGTGTGGATGAGCAGAGGGATCTCGGTGTCCATGTACATAGATCCCTGAAAGTTGCCACCCAGGTTGATAGGGTTGTGAAGAAGGCCTATGGAGTGTTGGCCTTTATTGGTAGAGGGATTGAGTTCCGGAGTCAGGAGGTCATGTTGCAGCTGTACAAAACTCTGGTACGGCCGCATTTGGAGTATTGCGTACAGTTCTGGTCACCGCATTATAGGAAGGATGTGGAGGCTTTGGAACGGGTGCAGAGGAGATTTACCAGGATGTTGCCTGGTATGGAGGGAAAATCTTATGAGGAAAGGCTGATGGACTGGAGGTTGTTTTCGTTAGAGAGAAGAAGGTTAAGAGGAGACTTAATAGAGGCATACAAAATGATCAGGGGGTTAGATAGGGTGGACAGTGAGAGCCTTCTCCCGCGGATGGAAATGGCTAGCAAGAGGGGACATAGCTTTAAACTGAGGGGTAATAGATATAGGACAGAGGTCAGAGGTAGGTTCTTTACGCAAAGAGTAGTGAGGCCGTGGAATGCCCTACCTGCAACAGTAGTGAACTCGCCAACATTGAGGGCATTTAAAAGTTTATTGGATAAGCATATGGATGATAATGGCATAGCGTAGGTTAGATGGCTTTTGTTTTTTTTTGACATCCCATGTCGGTGCAACATCGTGGGCCGAAGGGCCTGTACTGCGCTGTATCGTTCTATGTTCTAAAGAGGCATAGGGGACCTACCGCTGAGGAGGGGCGGAGGGGAGCTTTCGGTATCTGGGGATCCAGATAGCCAGGAGTTGGGGGACCCTACATAAACTGAATCTGACGAGGTTGGTGGAGCAAATGGAGGAGGATTTCAAAAGATGGGACATGTTACCGCTCTCGCTGGCGGGTAGAGTGCAGTCGGTCAAAATGGTGGTCCTTCCGAGGTTCGTTTTGTGTTTCAGTGCCTTCCCATCGTGATCACGAAGGCCTTTTTTAAGAGAGTAGGCAGGAGTATTATGGGGTTTGTGTGGGCGAATAAGACCCCGAGAGTAAGGAGAGGGTTCCTGGAACGCAGTAGGGACCGAGGAGGGTTGGCGCTGCCAAACCTGGGGAGCTACTACTGGGCAGCAAATGTGGCGATGATCCGCAAGTGGGTTATGGAGGGAGAGGGGGCGGCATGGAAGAGGATGGAGATGGCGTCCTGTAAAAGGAACGAGCCTGGGGGCATTGGTGACGGCACCGCTGCCGCTCTCGCCGACAAAGTATACCACAAGCCCGGTGGTGGCGGCAACGCTAAGGATCTGGGGCCAGTGGAGACGGCACCGGGGTGCAATGGGAGCATCGATGTGGTCCCCGATCAGGGGTAACCACCGGTTTGTCCCGGGGAAGATGGACGGGGGGTTCCAGAGCTGGCATCGGGCGGGGATTGGAAGAATGGGGGATCTGTTCATCGACGGGACGTTTGCGAGCCTTGGGCACTGGAGGAGAAGTTCGAGTTACCCCCGGGAAATGCCTTTAAATATATGCAGGTGAGGGCTTTTGTGAGGCGACAGGTGAGGGAATTCCCGTTGTTCCCGGCACAAGAAGTTCAAGATAGGGTGATCTCGGGTGTATGGGTCGGGGAGGGCAAGGTGTCGGAAATACACCAGGAGTTGAAAGAAGAGGGGGAAGCGCTGGTGGAAGAGTTGAATGGTAAATGGGAGGAGCTGGGGGAGGAGATCGAGGAAGGTCTGTGGCCTGATGCCCTAGGTAGGGTTAATTCCTCCTCCTCGTGTGCCAGGCTCAGCCTGATACAATTTAAGGTGGTCCACAGAGCGCACTTGACGGGGGCGAGGTTGAGTAGGTTCTTTGGGGTAGAGGACAGATGTGGAAGGTGCTCAGGGAGCCCGGCGAACCATGTCCATATGTTTTGGTCATGCCCGGCACTGGATGGGTTCTGGAGAGGAATGGCGGGAGCAATATCTCAGGTGGTGAAAGTCCGGGTCAAGCCAAGCTGGGGGCTAGCAATATTTGGAGTAGTGGACGAACCGGGAGTGCAGGAGGCGAAAGAGGCCGGCATTCTGGCCTTTGCGTCCTTAGTAGCCCGGCGAAGGATCTTGCTAATGAGGAAGGAGGCAAAGCCCCCCAGCCTGGAGGCCTGGATAAACGACATGGCTGGGTTCATAAAGTTGGAGAGGATTAAGTTCACCTTGAGAGGGTCTGCGCAGGGGTTCTACAGGCGGTGGCAACCATTCCTAGACTATCTCGCGGAGTGTTAGAGGAAGGTCGGTCAGCAGCAGCAGCAACCTTGGGGGGCGGGGGGGGGGGGGGGACTGCCTGGGGAGGGTGGATGAGCAAGAGATAACATGAGGGGTTGGGGAAAACTGGCACTTACGGGTGAGGGCCAGTGTACAAAGCTGTGTAAATATATCATTTTGCCATGTATATATCTTGCTCTGCGCGATTTCTCGTTTTTTTTTGTTACAAGGGGGGGGGGGGTTATTGTTTGTAAGGGAGAAAATTTGTGTTAAAAAACTTTAATACATATATATATATATTTTTTTTTTAAAAAGGCCGACACAATCGGTATGAACAAGCAGTTGCTGATCTGGTCCCTGCTGTGGGCAGTGTGCATGGAGATGTACGTTGCGTTCAGACTGTCTACATAAAGAATCTGACAATGCCAAGAGTTATAAAATGGCCGAAATATGTGAACAGAGTGTGGAAATGATGATGTGGAGATGCCGGCGTTGGACTGGGGTGAGCACAGTAAGAAGTCTTACAACAGCAGGTTAAAGTCCAACAGGTTTGTTTCAAATCACTAGCTTTCGGAGCGCTGCTCCTTCCTCAGGTGCGCTCCGAAAGCTAGTCATTCCAAATAAATCTGTTGGACTTTAACCTGGTGTTGTAAGACTTCTTAGAGTGTGGAAATGCACCCGAGCAAGGTTCAGCAATGAGACATAAGGGAGGGATAGGCTAGGGGAAGTAAACAACACAAGTTGGACCAGGTTACAGGAACTTTGGTTCCACTCTCCTGAAATGGGTATTACTTGTCAATAATGAAAGACGGCATCGTTTTTCTTCTTAACATGCCAAGACACCAAGAATAGGCTGAAAAGATTTCAATAATGCTATTCCAGTTCTCAAATCACAAACTTGCACTGAATACAAAATGTGCTTGAACATTACTGACTGCCGTACACTGCCCCCTACCCACTGCCGCACACTGCCCCCCTACCCACTGCCGCACACTGCCCCCCTACCCACTGCCGCACACTGCCCCCCTACCCACTGCCGCACACTGCCCCCCTACCCACTGCCGCACACTGCCCCCCTACCCACTGCCGCACACTGCCCCCCTACCCACTGCCGCACAACTGCCCCCCTACCCACTGCCGCACACTGCCCCCCTACCCACTGCCGCACACTGCCCCCTACCCACTGCCGCACACTGCCCCCTACCCACTGCCGCACACTGCCCCCCTACCCACTGCCGCACACTGCCCCCCCTACCCACTGCCGCACACTGCCCCCTACCCACTGCCGCACACTGCCCGTCTACCCACTGCCGCACACTGCCCGTCTACCCACTGCCGCACACTGCCCGTCTACCCACTGCCGCACACTGCCCGCTACCCACTGCCGCACACTGCCCCCTACCCACTGCCGCACACTGCCCCCTACCCACTGCCGCACACTGCCCCCTACCCACTGCCGCACACTGCCCCCCTACCCACTGCCGCACACTGCCCCCCTACCCACTGCCGCACACTGCCCCCCTACCCACTGCCGCACACTGCCCCCCTACCCACTGCCGCACACTGCCCCCCTACCCACTGCCGCACACTGCCCCCCTACCCACTGCCGCACACTGCCCCCCTACCCACTGCCGCACACTGCCCCCCTACCCACTGCCGCACACTGCCCCCCTACCCACTGCCGCACACTGCCCCCCTACCCACTGCCGCACACTGCCCCCCCTACCGCACTGCCGCACACTGCCCCCCTACCCACTGCCGCACACTGCCCCCCTACCCACTGCCGCACACTGCCCCCCTACCCACTGCCGCACACTGCCCCCCTACCCACTGCCGCACACTGCCCCCCTACCCACTGCCGCACACTGCCCCCCTACCCACTGCCGCACACTGCCCCCCTACCCACTGCCGCACACTGCCCCCCTACCCACTGCCGCACACTGCCCCCCTACCCACTGCCGCACACTGCCCCCCTACCCACTGCCGTACACTGCCCCCCTACCCACTGCCGCACACTGCCCCCCCTACCCACTGCCGCACACTGCCCCCCTACCCACTGCCGCACACTGCCCCCCTACCCACTGCCGCACACTGCCCCCCTACCCACTGCCGCACACTGCCCCCCCTACCCACTGCCGTCACACTGCCCCCCCTACCCACTGCCGCACACTGCCCCCCTACCCACTGCCGCACACTGCCCCCCTACCCACTGCCGCACACTGCCCCCCTACCCACTGCCGCACAATGCCCCCCTACCCACTGCCGCACAATGCCCCCCCTACCCCACTGCCGCACACTGCCCCCCTACCCACTGCCGCACACTGCCCCCCTACCCACTGCCGTACACTGCCCCCCTACCCACTGCCGCACACTGCCCCCCTACCCACTGCCGCACACTGCCCCCCTGCACACTGCCGCACACTGCCCCCCCTACCCACTGCCGTACACTGCCCCCCCTACCCACTGCCGCACACTGCCCCCCT